>NC_056558.1:2753990-2930179 GCF_013358625.1 Macadamia integrifolia
AAAAAGGGGTGTACACGTGGGATGAGCTCACTAGCTCAGTAAGTAGAAAGATGGACCACACAGCAGTCCACACATCATAACACATCATATGCACTACATGCCATGCTATACATTTTAAATCACATCCACCTAAGCAACATTACTAAGTCTTTGGTTTTAGTGCTACTACAACCACAGTGCGCGTATACTTCGGGTACGAGCCGCGAACTCCCTCCCGCGATACGCCCATAGGGCTGTCGAAGAAGGCCCACCGTGAGTACTCCGAAAAGTAAAGATAATACCGTCCACCGGCTCTCAACAGAAATGTAAATGACTGAAAATAAAGGTGTTGACTCCAGTAATTTAAAAGCAGTACGATTGGCCCTCTTGAATGTACCACCGGGGTTGCCGACTGTCCTACATGACTCGTCGGGCGTAATGCCTAACCGCCACAGTGTCCGACAACCGCGACCCCTGTTTCCCCCCAAATGGTAACCCAACACCTTACCCCCTGTTGGGAAGGGTCGTAGCACGGGATGGTGAGAATCCTAATACCGCATGCTCCTATATGACAATAGTACGACTGCATAGTGCCTCCGTGTCCCATTCCACGGGCCACCAATGCATTCGTTTCCAAGCCGACTACGGCATCTAGTCTAACAATGCATTATGCACCATGATGTCCACATTCAACATATAACATCTCATTCAATTGGCATTTGAAAAGTAAACATAGCATATATGCACATCAATGTGTGGAATGACTAATCTATATAGCATATTCATGATGACATGACTAGATTAGATATAGTTAAATGAATGCCAAACAAATGCCTTGAAACAAGACCAAACGTCCTCTCTCCACTTACTTGTAGTGTACAAGGATTCCCATTCGGTACGGGTGAGATCCGGAGCGAATCGGGTAGGATTTGGTGAACCTAACATAATTGAGCGGGGTTAGTACTTCACCATTTTAGAATCAAAATTAATGAAATCCGATGTCAAAATCGTGTTTAGAATGTCAAAAGAAGGTCACACGTCCGATTTGGGTTCGATCGGACATAAGGATCACCTTCGGGGCCACACGGGTGGGTCAGACAGGTGGGCTGTCTACCCACCGGTCTTACCCACTAGTTGGGACCGGCGGGTAGGGGCCCGCCGGTAGTACCCGCCGGTGGTACCCGCTGGGTGGGCCAGGGACCCCCTTGCTAGGACCGGCGGATAGGGGCCCGCCGGTTGTACCCGCCGGTGGCACCCGTCGGTTGGGCCCGAAGGCCCCCCTGCCTTCTCAGGTGGGTACCCACAGGCGGGTAGGAGCCCACCGGTTGTACCCACCGGTCTTGGCGGAAAAGACACTGTTTCTTCCCCATTTTCTCCATTCTTTGGGGAATCAAATGGGGCTTTTCCCCACCCATTCTTCACACCTTCAAGGTCCTATAGGATGGTTCTAACCTAGATCTAGGTTAGATTCAAGTGAGGGAAAACCATCTTACCTTCTTTGCTCAAGAACGACTTCAAACCCTCCAAATCACTTCAAACCCACAATGTTCCTTCTACCTTGTCAATATCTCTTCAAATCCTTCAAGATCAACACATAAATCATCTATTAAACCTTAGATTCATCATTTCAAAGGGTATTTACAAGATCTCAAGAAACCATACTCGAATCAAGGTTTAAAGCTTGGGTATGGTGAATGTTCACAAAACCCAACTTTTCTTACCTCCAACTGTAGATCTAGAGTTGAAGATCACTCTCCCGGCACCAGAATGGGAAGACCGAGCTTCAGCGCCGCTGAAATCCCCCTTTTCTTCCTCTTCCTTCTCTTCCTTTCTTCTTCCCTTTGTTTTCTCTCTCCTCTTTACTTTTCTCACCAACGTACGAGGGTAATAAATGGAAAGAAAAGAAAATCATAAAGCCTTATATACCATTCCTTATTAAGTGAATAGTGCTCTTGGATGGGTCACTCAGGTGGGTGCACCCACCTGTCCTACCCACCTGAGAGCCAAAACTTGGGATTTTGACCGGGTTCGGACCTCGGCGCGAACCCCACCCCAAGCATACGATGTAGCATACGTATATACCTTAAAATACGGATATAATACCTGTTTTATCCGTACATAGCCTTATGGTAGGTGCACGTACACGGTTTGGGCACTCCCGTCTCTTCTGGCACTGGCTCGGACTTGTCGGGCCAGCCGGTGTTTAAGGTCACCCGTGCCATCATAGCCCATAAGGAACCTGCTCTAATTTCCTCTGGCTCGGTTCCTGCATGGTTAAATCGGTTCAACCGCTTAATCAGACCGGGTTTAAGAAGCAGGGTATTACAATGGGCCTATACAACTGAAAGCATTTTCAATGCACCAATACTGTTATTTCATTTTGGAGCTCTAAATTATTGCCAAACCTTCTATGTGGTTATCTGAATGGCCTCCAGGTAGCATGATCAGAATTGAATTTTTTTGGCACCAACCAAGGGAACTTGACACTGTTCAGTGTGTAAGAACCTTACCAGTAGGGTTAACAATACCCTGATCCAATAGGAAACCATAGTAGAAGTTATAATGTTCAAAATTTAGGCAAAATTGAACCAGGAACAGGGTAGTGGTGGGAAGATACACAGGAACCAATCTTCGTAATGTTGGTGAAATCACTCATAGAAATAGGTGTAGCAGATCATCTCAATATCTGCAACAATCATGATCCCCATCAAATAAGTAGCCAAAAGGAGGCAGACACTGTAAATAAATGTGAAATTCAAACCATCAAAAGGCCGATTCTGTCTGTGACCTCCAACAGGTCTAATAAGGATCATCAATGTTATAACCACCATGGTTGGCTCAACAGCAACCATGAAGATATTAATTTCTGGTTATAGTCTTCCTAGAACCAAATGGAACTTCCATTGGTTCCCCCCCCCTCTTTTTTTCTCTTTCTTCTAACCTTTAAGGTAAGTATGTGACCCATTCATATCAGCTTAATGTGTGATCAAGTAGCATATCTGTGAATTAGTCTTCAATCATCTAGAGGTTTTATAGTTCCTGCATCAGAGGTTCACGATTTCTATCGACTTACGTTCTGTTGCTGCTGTGAAACATATTCTCTCCCTCTCTTGTACACGATATATTATCTTATTATACGGCCGGATAGAGAGGGCAAAATGACAACCTCATCCCTCAAGAAAGTTAGAAAAGATCAATTATTTATGTTAAGTGTGGATTGATGATTTAACCAGATTATTTTGTTATGAGAAAATATATGGGAAAATAGTTGATATTTGAAAATTACTATGATTAGGTTCTCTGTATTATGCATTGCTATGATTGGTCCTTGATTTTGATTTGGAAATTTCTTTTTTGGGTGTATAAATACTTTGACTTATATATTATCTAAAATCTTTGATGAAAAGTTTACCATTCTAATGAGTATTAAGTAATGTTACTGATTTTCTCTGTTTTCACATTTTTTTTTTTTAGCAATGAATGTTAAGTGTGCTATTGAATACCATTGGAGTGGGAAGACTATAGTTAAAATTGTTGATCCAGACTTATATGGCTACTTGGACATGGTGTATGACATCTACAATGAACTCATCACACATGTGCCTGTGGGTCATAATGTAGTTTTCCAAGCAAAGTATATACTACCAAACAATGAGATAAAGGAGGTAACAGATGATCCATCAGTGTATGAGTTGTTTGGCTTGCATAGTTGTGATATGATAAATATATATGTGGATGACATTGTTCACAGCAAGTCTGCAACCGATGAATTTACAGTTAACCGGTTCCCTAGCAGTTTGGTTAATGATAGAGATGGTGAACTTGATGATGAACCTAGTGGACAATGTCAACAGGCTCTACAACCATATGGTGATGGTCCTGGTCAGAGCAAGGGAAAAATTGTTGTATGTAGGGCTACTACTGATGCTAATAGTAGTGGAAGTGGAAGTGCTACTGCTTGTGCTACAGCTACTGCTAGGGGAGGTAAAGATACCAAGACCATTGCAAGGTGTGTGAGCATTGCTACTTCTAGTGGAAGAGCTAGTAGCAGAAGTGAAGCTACTGGTAAGAGACTGAGAGTGTCTGATGAGGTTGTCAGGGCTATTAGCAACAACAATGCATGTTCGGATGACTCTATGGTTGGATCTGATGAAGAGTGGAAAATTGGCAGCGAAGACGAGTGGGATGATGAAAGTGAAAAAGAAGATGGTCAGAATGACTCTGAATCTACAGAGGATGACGGGTATGGGAAAAATGATGAGGATCCAATTGATGATGACCTATCTGGATATGAATCTGGAGAGTATTATGGCAAATTTGGTGAACAGAACTATGTGGGTGAAGGTGGCAAGGTGAAGATTGCTGAAGGTAATGTATATGGAAATATGCACCATTTCAGGGAAGCTTTGAGAGAGTATATACTACAAGAGGGGTTTGATATTATCAGGCTGAAAAATGAACAAACTAGAGTTACAGTTATATGCAGAGCACCAAATTGTTCATGGAGATTACATGCTTCACCTATATCAGATGGTATCACCTACATGGTAAAGACATATAACCCAGTTCATACATGTATTAAGGCAACCAAGAACAAGTCTGCTACATCTAGATGGATAGCAATGAAACTTCTTCAACAACTGAAGGTTCAACCAGAAATAAAAATAGAGACCATGGTTGATCACATGCAGAAAACATACGGTCTTCAGTTCCACTATACCAAGCTGTATAGGGCACGCAGGATTGCCCTAGAGATTAATGAAGGAAGCCACATCATATGCAAAACTACTTGCTTATGGTAGGTTGGTACTTCAGAAGGATGTTGGGAGTATTTTTAAGCTACAGTTTGAGAACAGGAACCGTATGTCAGATAATCCAATTTTTAAAAGATTGTTTGTCTGGTTTGATGCTTGCAAGAAGGGTTTCTTAAGAGGATGTAGACCGTTCATTGGTCTTAATGGCTGCCACCTCAAGGGCCGGTATGGAGGGGTACTGTTGAGTGCAATATCTGTTGATGGGAACAATGGTATTTTTCCTATTGCATATGGTGTAGTTGAAGTTGAGTGTAAGGATAGCTGGGCGTGGTTTTTGGATAATTTACGAGATGCTCTACTCGATGACAGTGATGATATGTCACTCACATTCATGTCAGACAGACAGAAGGTATAGGGGCATATACTTTTCTGTCTCTTTTTTTTATTTTTTCATTTTTTATATGTATTTTGAATTACTCATTTACATGTCATAACATTTGAACATATGTGTTGTATAGAGGCTGTCAGTTGTGATTTCCACAATCTTCCCTTATGCTCACCAAAGAATTTGCAGTAGGCATCTATATCAAAACCTGAAGGCAAAGCACCCTGGTATGCTATTGAGGCTACATTTTTGGGCTGCCTCACAAGCTTCAACTGAACTTCAGTTTCAAAAGGAAATGAATAGCATCAAGGAGATTAAGGAAAATGCATACATGTATTTGAATGAAACCCCCTCGAGGATGTGGTCAAGGCATGCCTTTGATGTAGGAGCAAGAAGTGACCATATAACGAACAATATGACTGAGTCATTTAATCAATGGATTGGAGACTTAAGGAGCAAACCCATTCTCACATTGGTTGATCACCTAAGGGTGAAAATAATGGGTAGGCTACATAGAAGGTATGAGAAGGCAACCATGTGGGAGGGTAAAGTAACACCAAGGGTTATGGTGAAGTTGAACAAGGTTCAGCAAGAAGCAAGGCATTGCAGGTGTCAACCGGCAGGTGAAGGTCAATTTGAGGTCTTAGACAGATTTGGCAACAGATTTGTGGTTAATTTGAACCATTACAGATGTGATTGTAGAGTTTGGGAAGGCACTGGTATACCTTGTCTCCATGCTGCAGCTTCTATATCATACATAAGGGGAGAGTTGGTCAACTATTGTGATCCATTTTTCAGTATTGGAAAATACTTGGATACATATAAAGAGATGATCCATCCACTTCCAGATTTGGCAGTATTGAAGGATGATGCTCCTAATGAGAGAGTACTACCACCAAGTCTGAAGAGGTTACCAGGTAGACCTCACAAAATCAGGAAAAGAGAAGCAGGAGAAGCACTTCCTTCAGATTTCAGGAAGAGATCATCATCAATTAGGTATGACATCTGCAAGAAGGAAGGACACAATAGGAGGACATGCCCGAGGGCTGGAGATGCTAAGCAGGATGGATGTACTAGTAAAAAGAAGAATATAAAGGTAAATGCAATTCACTTTATTTATTTAGTTGAAACTTGTTTAATAAAAATCTCATGCTTATTTGTTGTTGTGTAGGAGAAACATAAAGGAGAGAGTGAAGATGGAGTCAACACATCTCAACGACTAACTAGATCATAAGCATCTATGTCTAGCACAGTGGGATGTTTACAAGACAAGGTATTGACCAAGCAAAAGACCAATCGAGCAAAGAGGACAGCAAGGGAGAGGGAGAAGAAATGAAGTACAAGCAATCTGGATGTTTCAATTTAGAGCAAGAGAACAATATTGTATAAATTTACTTTTTTATGACCTTAAGACAGTTGGATCCATCAGTGTATGGTTTTGGATGGGTTTGGTTTTGTGTTAAGATCTATTTCTATTTCACACTATTTGTTGTTGTGTATGGTATAAGTTGTGATGAAAACAGGAATTTGAACCTCTTGGTGCTTCAGGGATATGTTTTGGATTTTTTTTATATGGTTTATATTGTGATAAAAACAGGAATTTGAATCTCTTGGTGCTTCAGGGATATGTTTTGGATTTTTTTTATAAGGTTTATATTGTGATGAAAACAGGAATTTGAACCTCTTGGTGCTTCAGGGATATGTTTTGGATGTTTTTTATATGGTTTATATTGTGATGGAAACAGGAATTTGAACCTCTTGGTGCTTCAGGGATATGTTTTGGATTTTTGTTATATGGTATATGTTATGATGAAAACAGGAATTTGAACCTCTTGGTGCTTCAGGGATATGTTTTGGATTTTTTTTATATGGTATATGTTATGATGAAAACAGGAATTTGAACCTCTTGGTGCTTCAGGGATATGTTTTGGATTTTTTTTTATATGGTATTTACAGGTATTAAATGTCATTTTATAGCCAAAATGCTGCCCGTTTACAGCCAAAATGCTGCCCGTTTTGAGTCAAAATGCTGCCCGTTTGTTGTCGAAACTTATCACAATGTTAGCACTCTCTCCATCAAAATGATACCCATTCAATTTTGAGGGTCATGATTAATCAATAACTTAGTCATAAGAACAGTGAGAATGAACGATTTCATTTAGTTCAGATTCTTACATACTTGACACAACTTCATATTAATGCTTGTAAAGTCATTTTTTAACACATAGCACTAAACACACCACCACAAGCACACCAATTACAATTTTCATCGTTCTATACGCTTTCTCTAAATACTTAATTCTTTTCTTCAAGCCACGAATATCTTCTTTCATCTGTTGACTTTGGATTCTTTCACCAACAACTGCTTCTAAATTAGTTGCAGGGGATGACAAAAGTCTTGGTGCAGCTATAGGTTCACACCATGAGAAGTATCGACAACCTCTTGGTGCTTCAGGGCAACAGTAGTACAACATATTTGGGTGCGAACTAGACTCTGAAATTCGCACCAATGCCCTTTTGGGTTCAGGACATTTGCATCTAACATTCACAAACCTTAACCCACTTTGACTGCTGTCATTGACACTCGCAGTAGACATCGGTTATCTGCAAAATAAACATGGTAAAAGTGGATTATTATTACTTAGCATCAAGATTATGAGAAACGCTCAAACACAGGGAACACAAGTCATAGATATTTCCTCAAAGAAAACCCTGAAACTTACAATGTAACTTCACCAGCCTCTTCAAAGCTCTACAAAGCAACAGAAACAACCATATTCATCAGCAGTCAAGCTATTGGAAACAAAACAAATTAAATGACAAAGCAGATTTTACTATGATGGCAAAAGTGATAGTAATTTTACTTGGCTTGTGAATTAACCAACTGGCTGCTTGAATTACAATTGGGGATGCTTTCATTTTAGAAGATACAATCACTGATCAGAGTCTGATTGTGCGAAGACTTTGATCATTTGGGTGAGCAAAAATGACAAACCATCTCAACAACAATGGTCTTATACTTCAACATCAGGTAATTTTACTAACATAATGGTAGTACGCTAATTTAAAGTCTAAAAGAAGTCCATGCCAATGACAATATTGTTAAAACCTACTTTTTTTGGCTATTTTCCAAATAGAGGGAGATTTGGAAGAAACCCTTCTAGTTGGTGATCTTGGCGTCTTACAAACTTTTTTCTTGATGTGTGCTTTGAGTTTCTCCCATTTTGTTGATAAATTTCTCTTTTACTGTCAAAAATGCTTCAGAGAAACAAACTAAAATATGTTCAAATGATTGGGCTTCAGTTATTATATTTCCAGTGATAACAAACTTCTCATTCTGTAGGCATATCATGGGAAATAGGCTTTTTGTATTATGGTTTTGTAATCCCTTGCCATAGCCATAATCCATTTGTCGAATACATGTCGGGCATGGGGTTCCTATTGTCTTGGGATCTCGTCTAGTGGAATGCAGAGTCAAGCATTCCTGCTAATCAAACACATGGACTTGAGGATAAATTGGTTGGAAAATGGTTGAAGATGGGGAAGAAGGCTAAGAACAGGTTCGAATAAGCCAACGATGTATGATTATCCAGGGGTTAATGGGAGGTGCTCACATGAGCTTATAGCTGATACTGTCGCAGTTCACAGGCTTAAGAGATGTGATCAATGGTAGTACTTTCTAAAATTCTTCAATGTCACCAAGGGGCTTCAACCTTCAAAACTGTACAATGGTATATTAACTTGACAAGAAGAACCCTAAATTAGAAAGGAAGAAGAAGAAACCGAACCGTAGGAGGGGAGAATCGCACGCCGGAGGAGGGTAGAATGGGACACCGTAGGAGGGTAGAATCGCACGCCGGAGGAGGGTAGAATCGGACGCCGTAGGAGGGTAGAATCGCACGCCGGAGGAGGGTAGAATCGGACGCCGTAGGAGGGTATAATCGCACGCCGGAGGAGGGTATAATCGCACGCCGGAGGAGGGGAGAATCGCACGCCGGAGGAGGGGAGAATCGCACGCCGGTGGGTCTTCGTCTTCTTGTCCGGCCGAGTGAGTGAGAGGAGTGAGCAGTGAGATGAGAGATGAGAGATGAGAGAGGAGAGATGTGAGATGGGTATGGGTTTAGAAGATAGGAAATAAGGGAGAGGGCAATATTGTCCTCTCACTCAGGGTGGGGGTATTTTGGGTATATTAGAAAAAAATTAACCGGTTTTCATTCATTTCTCACGGTCGGCTAACGGCAGGGACCGATTTGAAATTTTTTGAATTTTTAGGGGGTGACTTTGACGTTTCTAAAAGTACAGGGGGTGGCGTTGAATAACGACCGAAGTTCAGGGGGTGACAATGCAATTTTCTCTTTTTTTTATTATGCGTGAGAACATAATAAAATTATATTTTATTCACTACCATAAATAAAAAGATAATTAACCATTAAATATTCCCAAATATTGTCATGCAATATTAACTCTTTAATTTGCACATAAGAGCTTCCATTTTTTCAATATCCCATAATGAGTTATATGACATGTAATTTAATACTGCGTAACCTAAGCCTAACCCCAACTCATTGTACATGTCTGTTTCAGAGATTCCATTAACATGATTGGACGCCAAAAAAATATTTCAAATAAAATTTAATAAACTAAATATTATTTTTCATATTAGAAAATAACTTTGTAAATAATTTACAAAAATGACATTGGTACTAAATTTCTGTCCGATCAAGTACAGACATTCTCTTTCATCGATATTCGCCAATTAAGGGTAGTAAATTCTATATTGACGATCTCTTTCATTAACAATGTGGGACCACATGTCCAGTATACCGATATATAATTTATTGGATGTCAACTATTGGTTTACCAAAACATGTGATACAACACTACAACAAATAAGATCTCCCAGATCAAAGATCAAGTGATGGGTACGAATCTTGTCCTCATACAATTGGCAATAATACATGCGAGATTCTTACCAAACTCTTTTATATATACATAGAGTAGGTGCACTTACATTTATGTACTGGAATCACATCCCTGGTAACATATAATGTAACGACCATATGAACAGGATGTCAAATCCTATCTTTAGCGGAGAATAATTTTGGGTGAAAATCCATGGAACAACTTACAAGCCCAATAAATAGTGATGGATGTACATATCAAACAATTGCAGCTATCACTAACTACGGCTTGTAATCAATATTTGTCGATTATTATTGTTCTTTATATAAATATTATGATTGGCTCTTTGATTCTGCACAAAACTCTTGCGTTTATCATTTTTTCTCTTCAGAGAAGTAAAATTGCTTATTACAAGAGAAATGTTTTTCATATAGTGCTTGTAGCGGTGGGTGAGATAACACAGGACAAAAGTGATGGTAAAAATTGAAGATGAACATTCTAAACAGTAGAACCAGAAACCCAATTTGTGTCTAAATAGAACCCCCACAGTGTTTTGGTCATTGTTTCAGCGTGGTTACTTCTTCTTTCAGAAAATGTGAGTCTAAATAGAACCCCCACCGTGTTTTGGTTATTGTTTCAGCATGGTTACTTCTTCTTTCGGAAAATGGAGAGAGAGAGAGAGAGAGAGAGAGAGAGTCACCTTCAAGCTATCACCAATTAGACAAGTCACCATTTGATTACATGTGTTTTACTTACTTATCCTAGCTATCATGTAAATTGAGTCATCACATTGTGCTTCATTTGATTCGACCCATCTTGCTTTGTTTAAAATATAGATGCACTTTTACAAAGCACATTTTAATAAAATACTCAATGCTACAGAATATGTTATGTATTATGCATACCAAGCCTATTTTTCATTATATAATCTATTATATCTAGTAGCGATCAAACAATTATTGTTTATAACCCATAATCTATTAACATAATTGATTATCAAGAAATTGATAATAAACATAAACCTAACTATGCCAAAGAGTTAGATTAGAAAGGTTTTTGAAAAAATAAATCATCTGCAAAGAAACAATGTTGCGGTGAAATGTAGGGAGGCCTTCTAGAAGTGACACATGGCTGTCTGAAAATTTACGACAAGGATTTGAGTGACCCAGAAACTAGGATTCCAGCCCATCAAACAACGGGTCGCTTTATGACCCACCAGTATGATGGGTTTTAACCTTCGTTCACAGTCGATCTCAACTTCTTCTTCTTTCTTTCTGAAGCCATTCTGTGAACACAACTAACAAGTAGGATACCTCTTTCAGATTTTGGTATTCAAGAGAAAATTGAATAAACTCCAATGCAAATTCAAAATTTGAAGTTGGAATCTTTTCTCCACCATAGAAGCATCCAAACAGTGAGAAAACAAGGAGATTCAAGAAAACTGTACAAATGTTGTACAATTTTATTTTCTTTTCCGGGCTACTAAACACAACCTAAGGATCTTTAAGGACCCAAGTTTGTTTCTCAAAGAAGAACCCACTAACATAGGGAAGAGCATAGTTTTAAGTATCGGTGCGTATCGTGTCGCATCGATAGGCATCGGCACGATACATACCGATACGATACATGAAAAATTTAAAACCCTTATGTATCGATACGTATCCTACGATACGCACCGATACACCACCGATACGTTTCGATACTCACCGATATGTACCGATACTCTATGAAAAATTCAAAATTGAAGTGAAATGTACGTATCGGTATGTATCGGTATGTATCGGTATGTATCGATCGATACACACCGATACGTACCGATACGGTCATAAAATGGCCAAAATGGGTAATTTTTTAGAAAAACACAATTTTTTGAGGTATTTTTGTTCCAAAATTGCTGCCGACCATTTTTCTCTCTAACTAAAGTGGAAATCAAGGTTGAGAACAAGGATTTTACATTTATGAGACAATTACAAACCTTGAATTCTTAGTGCGATACTCTCAATTTACTGTTTATGCATAATACATGTTATATATAACTTTTTTTAACTATTTTTTTAATGCAAAAGTGTATAAAAAACTGTTTCCTATCCATTTATGTGCGTATCTTTAGCGTATCTCCGATACGATACGATACCCTCCGATACGTATCTTAATTTTGGCCGATCGATACGATGACCGATACCCAAGGATTAAAGTATCGGTATCGGTCGGCCAAAATTAAGATACGTATCGGAAGGTATCGTATCGTATCAAAGATACACTAAGATACGCTAAAGATACACACATAAATGGATAGAAAACATTTTTTTAAACACTTTTGCATAAAGAATTTGTTAAAAAAAGCTATTGATAACATGTATTATGCATAAACACTAAATTGAGGGTATCGTACTAAGAATTCAAGGTCTGTAGTTGTCCCATAAATGTAAAATCCTTGTTCTCAACCTTGATTTCCACTTTAGTTAGGGAAAAATATGGCTGACAACAACTTTGGAACAAAAACCCTTCAAAAAATCGTTTTTTTCTGAAAAATTACCCATATTGGCCATTATATGACCGTAGCACCGATACGTATCGATACTCACCGATACGTACCGATATATATATATCGATACTCACCGATACGTGCTGATATATACCGATACGTACCGATCGATACATACCGATACTCACCGATACATACCGAAACGTACATTTTACCTTAATTTTATATTTTTCATAGAATTGTATCGTATCGATGTGTATTAGTGGTGTATTGATGCATATCGGTATGTATTGTAGGATATATATCGATACGAAATGATTTAAAAAATTCAATGTATCGTATCGGCCGACTAAATTTAAGATACGTATCGGAGGGTATCGTATCGGTATCGGAGATACTTAAAACCATGTCCAGTTTAAAATTTAGACATTTGAAACTACAGGATAAGTGCCGGAAGGATGAAAAAATCCTGACAAGCTAATAACCTGTAAAGGCGACCAACGCTTTGCTGGGTCAAACTCAACAAGACCTCTCAAGAAATCAATCAGTGCTAAGCGGGTATGACTTTCTGCAACAATGACCATAAATAGAAATAAAATCAACAACCTTAAAATGATGACAGCAACATATTCAGTAGAGCCAATTGCTATTTTTGACAAAGAAAAATGCAGCAAACCTCTTGAGATCTCTTCTTCAAGCATGTTTCTCCGGTACGGATAGGTCTCGACAATTTCCTCAAGTTTCATGTGATTGAAATACTCTTTCCCTATTGATGGTTTCTTCGATTCCCTCTGAACAGGAAGTAGAAGCAAAGGGAAAATTTTGGGTGAAATCACAACCAAATACTAAAAGAATACAACAATATTTACATAAATGTGGAGTGAACTAGTAGCCATATAAAGCGTCATTATACTTCATATTCCCCTTCACTGGGGAAAAAAAATAATGCTAGGCACTTACAGCTTCATATTCCCCTTCAGTTACTATTTGGTACGCAGTTCTGCCACCTATGGAGGCCTCATCATTCTGGTGGGCACTTCCAACACGCTTAAAGAACTTATTTGTGTTTTTCGCCTCCTTTAGTACATGATCAGGGGGTTGTCCTCTATTAAATAACAAATGTGCACAGAAAGAAGTTAGCAAACATGGCCCCACATGTTACTGAACACAAAACAAGAAACACAAGCAATGTTTTTTTTCTTCTCCAATGAACAAAGCAATATGACAAATTGTTCAATAGAATCTGAAGACATTAAAAGAGTAAAGGCATGTGATATCACAATACCCCAACAAGACCAGCATAATCATATCAACGAACAGCACATAAGTGTACCATGACATATACTGCGAAAACTCTTGCTTCCAACATCACTTCTTTCGTTTTCATAGTTGTCAAGGCGATTATACGATCCAACGCTGTGGAGGCGTCGCCTAGGCAACAAGGTACCCCTGACTAGGAGTTGTCTAGGCACCGCTGGCATGCATTATATGTAGTACAGCAAAGATATAATTATGTTCATATGCTACATCCCCAATTAACATATAAGTCACATCATGAATCAACATCGAAGCCATATCAATGCAATATAATATAACTATGCTAGTAATGACCTAATAAGAGAAAACCACCATATAATAAACAAAATTCTTGCATCGATTGATATATCTGAAATCATAATATATTTTACCAGAAATTAGGCTGAATAGACCACTGGTTTGTGAGATATTTGATTTCTTCTAATAGCTGTCAATTCTGTCCCTGTTTTGCCAGAACTGATTCTGGATTGAAGTGTGGTTTGTGTCTAGAATATTATCTAGAACTTTAAACCACAATACAGAGGATTTATTACTCAAAACTGTGGCCTTGATAGACAGCTTGTACATGTATTTACAGGCTGAGACCAACCAGAAAAAACTTTCTAATTCCTAGTACAGCCATGAAAATAAAAACAGGGGCTCCAATTCAAACTCCTAACTGGCACCAAAATAGAAACTAATGAAGAAAAGAAGATAGCTTCTAGAATAGCGCACGGCTACCCTAAGTAGACTACTTTCTGCTCCCATTCCTCGCAAGAGGGCTGGTGGCTGCATCAATTCTGGTAAGTAATAAAGGTTAAATAGAAATTAGTTGGTGCAAGAGGGTAGAATAACCCTAGTATGTTTGTAATCATAAATTATTGAACCAGGGATCTAAGTGCATAGGATGGATGGATAAAAATCATCGAGTGCCCAAAATGGATAGCTTACCTTCAATTCTTGCTCCACATTTAGGATGTTATAAGTTACAACAACCAACATGTGGTTTAATTACATTTTAACCACCCCAAGGGGGTAGCCGAGTTGGCCTGGGACCTTCGCCTCAGGAAGCATGTGGTTCTGAGTTTGACTCTTCTTACCTCCTTGGGGCCACTCAAACGGGGGTGTTTAGTGCTCTTAACTGCTTTTAGTGAAAGTTAAAATGTTCTCATTCAATCCCGGTATGACCTGGTCCATACGGTAGTTGGGTCAGTATGGGCCCGCCAGACTAGCCAGGCCGAAGGCCTGGATACCCATCGTTACCAAAAAAAAAAAACATGTGGGTGATAGTAGCTGAAGAAATCATCATTTGTATTGAGCTATTGTGAGGCATTATTGTAAGTTCTACATTTGTTTTACAAGTCTCAAGTCTGGTCATTTATTCATTCTTATGACGATAATTCTGGTCCTTTATTCATTCATAAGTTAAAACAAAAGTAGTTAATCTTTCACTTTCAAATAGTCTTACGAATTCAATTTACTCCAAATGTAATTGCAGAATGAAATTTAAACGAGTTTATAGCAGAAGCTTCCAGACATGTAAAACTCCAACTGCCAACCCTTTTGCTAAATTCTTCCATTTGCGGTCTTCTTTTATTTCTCCTTTCTCAAATATATTTTTTTAATTCTCTGACCATTTCTTGTTCTGTCCTACAGAGTTCTACAATCTGAATCTTCTCCTTTTCTCTAAATCCTTCTTAAAACAAAATTTCTCATCCCACATATTGTTTGCCGTAACTGTAAGCCAATTACAAATTCATCCTACTCTATTTCTCAAACTCATATACCATGGCCAATCCTACCCTATTTCCCTTCCCATTGCACTTACAATTTGAAAGAAATTATTGGAGAAATCCAATCAATCCAACTGCTTTCCATCCCTTAAATTGGAAGTAGTGTTTCAGTTAAACAGCCCAAGGGAGAAGATATCAGGGACACTTAAATTCAAACAGAAAGTGTTTGCCACCCAAATGCAGGCAATGGCTGCATATAGACGGTGATGAAAAAGATCAGGCTCTTCCCACAAAAGTCCCCATTCTTTTTGGCAGTTTTTTTTTTTTGGGGAGGGGGGGTGTGAGTTGGGGAGTAGGAAATCGCCAAGTTCAAGGGAAAAACAAGGAGATTTTGAGGTCGAATGAGTATGTGTACAAACGACTGTCAAGACAATAGCCACGACCTTGACACTCAATAAACACACCAATCGGAACAACATCAAGCTATTGATTTATTGGTTAGACTGTTAACATAAAGCCCCCTATGTTGGATTAATTTATCACCAGCTTCATTTTCATGTCCGGTTGTGCTGAATAACTTAACTGTGAATAGAACTTAAGGATAATATAAAACAAAAGAAATTATACTGGACCTAAAAGACAAACATGAAAGAGAAAAGCGTACCCAAGAATTTCTATCATTCGTCTGAGAAGATCAAATTCTGATGCTCCTGGAAATAATGGAAGGCCTAGGAACAACTCCGCAACAATGCACCCAAAGGACCACATATCGATGGCAGTGGTATATCTGAAGGTGCAGTTCAGGAACAAACTGAAATATCATGTTAGATCAAGATGGAATTTTGAATTGTTTAGGTCAATTAGCAAGAATGTGAAGTTCCGAGTCTTAGTGAGGCATGTCCAGAAAAATCAGAATGGAAAGACAACAGTAAACCCTAAGGAAGAAAGAGGGGGGGTAAAAAAGAGGGCAGCCTAAATTTCCAAGCCAGAGGGTATAGACAGTGCATCCTAACTTTCTCTAAAAAAAAGTACCTTTCTGTTTTGTCATATGCAAAATGCAAATGATACTTCAATATGAAATTTACAATTTTATTTGTTAGGATACTGATAACCAAGAACAACTTCTGGAGATCTGTAGTAACGGCTCTGCAACAGAAAGAGAGAGACGAGTCAATTATCAAACAACATTATCTAATGAAACAGTTACACAGGATTGATACTCAAAACATCTCATCACAATACTGATAAAATTAATAGAAAATGAGAGGTTCAAACCTGAATATATGAATAAACTGTCCGATCCTCCATGCAAGCTGATCCAAAATCAATAATTTTGATTTCTACTGGCTTAACACTGTCAATGCCAAGACACTATATTTACAGTTTAAAAGAACACACATGAATCATGAACAGCCATACAGTTCAAAGTGATTATAACAAGTAGCTCACCTTGTACATAGAAGAATATTTTCTGGCTTCAAATCACAATGAATAATGCCAGCATCTTTCATCAGAACCAATGCACGCAAAATCTAAGAAACAAACAAAGTAACATAAAATAAGGTAAATTTCATTGTTTAAGGAAGCATCAGTCAAGCACTCAAAAAAGGAAATTATGCTCAAATTTCTAAATAGAACCTCATATTAACCATTTATCATTACCTGCTTTGAGAACACTTGAACAATGCTCAGTGATAACCCCCTAAATTGATTCATCTTGATGAGCTCATAGCTGAAGAGCCAAAAAAAAACGTCAAACATAAGGATATACAAAATATAATATTTTTCATGACTATACAACGGATAGTTGTCAGGGCGTCGCCTAAGCACCGCTTAGGCATCCAGGCTCTTTCTTGGGTCCAAGGCGATAACACGCCATGTTGACAATTCACGAGTTTACTTAGATTTATGTTTAGTGCTTTGTTTTTTTAATAAATTCACTTATATCCTATGCTTTATTTATTATATGTTGGTTTTCTCATATTAGGCCATTGCTAGCACAATTATATCATAATCCATTGATATGGCTTTTATGTTGCATATAAACATAATCCTTTAAAATTATCATTGTTCTATTTCATAGTCATATACAACAAGACTATGCGGGTGCCTGGTCAACTATGATAGAACGAAATCAATTAATAGGTATCCTTGACTTATAGAAATGTGCATGCAATAGAGATTGAAAACTTACAGATTTGTGCCAAGCAGTTCAAAGGAAATGCACAAATGACGTTGGAATACAAAGTAATCAAAGATACGGACAATGTGATTCCTGTCCTCAGGATCAAACTTTCTATTTAACTGCAAAAGCATGTGATTTTAGTGAGAATTAAAACAGTATCCATTAGAAACTCCATGCAAGAGAAGAGCACAGTTAAAACAACTTGATTACCGTTGTCAGAATAGAGACTTCAACCAGTGCCTGTTGATAGTATGCAGGTTGATTTTTTATTATCTTCACAGCAACATAACTGTTGGTTTCTGAAACCCAGCATTTAGCAACCTGTCCAAAAGTCCCATGGCCAAGAACATCTTTGACAACATACCTGCAAATGTTTCAAGAGAAAAGATCAACACCTGAATGGTGAGGGCCAATCAAATAGGCAAAGGGAAAATCCAATTTTTCCATTCACAGGTATCTCAAAACTTAAAAGGTTAACATCTACATACTACAGTAAACAACTCTTCCCACTTTATTTCAGATCAACCCACTCACCTAATGCAAAATGAACATGCAAGTACACAAAGACAGTCTTAACAGATTCACACAATTAAAAAAGAGTCAAAACATTCCTACAGCAAGCAGAAATCATAGCTCAACAATTCTTAGTTTCTTACCACTCTAAAAGAGAAGCATGTAATCTCTTGTTAATCATAAACGCAAATTATGTATTGATACCCCAAAACATGTTTTGTGAGAATACATGGGTCCAATGGTGTGGGCAGAAGTCTCAGATTGAAATCAACACCTAACCAGGAACACTCTGCAGTAGCAAGCTCATAGAATGCTGCATAGGACTGCCACCAAAATGGACTACAAGCTTTCTCCTCATAGCCAAAGGAGCACTATGCCAACTCTCCTCAGATTTACCTAATGACTTCCATCACAAACTCACAGCGGATGAAAAGGAGGTCAACTCTTTCGTGTTCAGCCATGCACATTTAGTGCACACGTGCAAGAAGGCAGACAATCCCTCCTCTCCCCCTATGTTACAAAGGATGCAGGTGCAGGTGTCAAAGTCCAACATGGGGTATCAGATTTCAGCAATTCCCAAAAGATAAGATTCGGGAACTCGAGGAATATATCATTTCTATCATCAAATACTACAAAATGGTGTATTTTGAAGGGGTTTTACCCATTTAGCTATAGAACCTCGGTATTGTGACATGAAAAGAAATAATAAAGGTACTTGATGGGCAACATTGTCCATATGGAAAAAACAGCCATGAGAAGCTTAACACCCTTTCACCCATTCTCCAAAATTTGTGGTAAATGGAGGGGAGGTAAAATGAGGGGATAGGCTTCAAACTACACAGACAGAACATACATAACTGTAGTAACAACTTGACGATAACATATACACACTCACACAAGTTTCGTTTCTTCTTTTTTTTTTGGCTAATATTGAAAAGATGGTTTCTTTTGCAATGAGCTCTCCCTGTTACAATGTGCTAAGTCAGACTTTCAAATACCATCTACCCACCATAGGCAGCCCCAGTCTAACATTCTACCTCTCCCAGAATCATATATAACATGCTGTAAGTAAAGACGCATTTCATACACTTCCACAAACAGGAAAGAATAACTTAATTTACCATGTTGGCATACCATTAAATTAAGACCATATTTCTCTCCACTGACCTCATGCCATAGGTTTTCTGATTCTCAAGGATCTACAAAGCCATTTCAATAATTGGCAACTTGCTCCTCCCTGTACCTAGAACACCTGACTACACTGGCTTTTCTTCTCTTCTTTTTTTCTGGGGTTGGAGGAAAGCAGGGTTCCCTGGTGCAGATGTGAGAGCAGGATGATAAAGTTGATCAAACCCATTGGTTCTGCATGACTTTGGATTTGCGATTGTATTTATTTATTTACTTACTTTTAGATAAGATGATACAAGGTACAGCGTCATCCAAGAGTACATAATAAAGAAAGGAGAAAACACAATTACATGATTAACACCAGAACCGAAACAACCCAAAGACAATTATTATGAATTTTTCATTTTAATATGGATGACACTGCAAACTGCAATTTGCAGGTATTTAAGAATGACACATGCAACAACAATATAGATCCATAGTAAGCTAAAGCTTTGGATGGAATGAGCATTTGGAAAGGAGTTATACAGCATTATAAAGATTTTAAATCTAGAACCCAGTTCAAAGTGGCAATGGGTGTCAGGTTTGGTCTCAGTAAGACAACAACAACAACAACAACAATCATAACCTTATCCCAACTGAATGGGGTCATCTACATGGATCCAAGATGGAAAATAGAAAGTAAAGAAGCATAAGAGAGGTTAAAAAGAAGAAACTTGGGGATAATAGAAGAAGGTACAGCAGTATAGTAAGACACATCATGGAAACATCCCCTATAGGGGGTCGGCAACACGGGTCCTTGTCCTCCACGAAGCTCTATCTGAAGTCATACTAGGGTCATGCCCTACTCTTTGCATATCGTTTCGGATCACTTTGTCAATAGTCATCTTTGGCCTGCCCCTACCTTTTCTAGCTCCCTCCAAATATATCTGGAGCTATGGAGATCAAGTTTGGTCTCAGTAAGGTAACTTGCAAAAAGTGCACACACTATTTGAGTCATATCCAAGGCATCCCAAAAAAGATCACAATCAGTCAGTTTTTCATCAGATGGTGCCCCTCCTTTGAAGCATGCTAGTTGACAAAGAACTTGATGAATGTTGCCCCTAACTTGGTGGGAAGCGGTAATTGCTACTCAAATTCTCAGCAGTTGATACTGATTATGGATGGTAAACATCAAAAGGCCACAGTGGGGTTTGGCAGAGTTGATGCTTTTATACTCTATTCATTTACTTTGGGCATAGAGGGTGGTGGCTGTGGTTATCGATTATATTTTTATGGCACGAGTCACGATGCCCATTAGTAGGTGATTGTGCAACTTCCTAAATATGTCACTTGTTCCAAAAAATTAAAGGTGTAGTGGTCTATAAAGTGAAGTTGTTGGGGTCAGTTTCACTCCTAAGGGTCATTAATTCCTCCACAGTTAAGGAAGTCTCATTACGTCACCACTGTGATGATGTTCTTAGACAACTGTATTCTTTCTCTTTTTTCCAGAATTATTTTCTGTTAGACTAGGACAGCCAGAAGCATATACTCCTCCACAGGATCTACTTTTAGGATCCTTCATTTAGCATAGAAATGCGGTTCCCCATCTTTGAACCTTGAGTTCAATCATAGTTCTTTCTAGCTATTACTCTCAACCAACACTCATTCCTACAGATCAGCACACCTAACACTTGCTGGATACTGAGGGTACTTCATAGAAGACGTGATCTAACACTAAAAGTTTATATAGTTTGAACGGTGGAAATTATTTGAAATTTCTAGTCTTGGTCTTCTAAGGCATTCTGGGTCCACGAGTTGATTAGGCTTTAACTACCCCTATTACCAACTATATTGGCTGGACACTTTAAATTATGAGGTGTACTCATGTCTCTTCATGTAAGCCAATGAAACAAAGGAAATAATATTTTGCTGCACCCAAGCTATAAACCATTGCCATGACCAGACAACACAGATGATTCCATCAGCAGAACTCTTCTTTGAAGAACTTTTGGAGAAAGACTATCCTTCGAAGATTTGGCTTGGATTGTGCTAGTAAACAGGAAGCGGCATGCTTGGTCCAACAGTAAGGTACAAATTTTGTGACCTGGTGGCGGTCAAAACAGCCTCTAAACATTTCTCTGGGTAAACTTGCGTAGTTCTCCGGGACCTTGCACATGAGGGAGCCACATGGACCAGGTATGCCCTGTTCTATTGAAAAGGACTTCAACAGCATTTTACTCAAAAGAAAAAGGCACGGGATAGGTTAAAGGAAGGTGTGCTGATATATATATATATATATATATAGGTAGAGGGTTCTCTGAGCAAGCGCCATAGGCATAGTTGTCACGGCGCCAAGGCGCTGAAGGGTTGTTTAAGCGCTTAGGCGAGAAGGCGTCTGCCTTAAAGCGAACAAGGCGACCAAGTGTTATTTTTTTATTTTCCCTATTTTCTATCATTATTTAGTAAGCAAAATATACCTTGTATCATAAAAAATCAACATTAAGCCACATAAAGTCATTAAAATTCAACATTTAGCTACATCAAATCATAAAAAATCAACATTAAGTCACATTAAGTCATAAAAAATCAACATTTAGAGAAATGCTCTTATTCTATAATAAGTTTGACTGGTCAAATGATTTTATTTTTAAATGAGACTTTTTGTATTAGGTATAACACAAAACTAGCTTTCCAATAAGTCTAAGATTACTTAAATCTGAGTTGTAATGACAAAATTATACTCCGGTCAAAGTTATTTTAAAGTGCGTGAATGCTGTTAAAATTGCCTGAATGAAAATAATTTTATGGATATCAAAACAAAAGATAATTTTACCAAACTTTTGATTTTAGCAATGTTTTAACTTGATAGGATTTATAAAATTTTCATAATTGAGAAAAACTCTAGCATTTAAAAGTTGAAAATCAGCCCTAAAACCTTAAACCAGTTTTTGTTCCTGGACGGAGGGGCTGACTTTTTATCCTTTTGGAATTTGATTTTCAAATTATTTTTATTGGATTCAAATAGGGGATCTTTGCTTATATATGAATAAGTAAATAAGTGCCAAAACACAAGGCGACATGTAGTGCAATAAGCAACTATCGCCTAGACGCCAAGTCGTCGCCTTGGCAACTATGGCCATAGGAGAGCACCAATAAGGGGCGAACGGTTTTGTAAATAGGGGGCAAGAAAGTCATTGCATATATATATAGGCAGAGGGTTCTCTGAGAAAGCGGCATCGGAGAGCACCAATGAGGGGCGACAGAATGGTTTCGTAAATAAGGAGTAGAAAGGTATGTGCAAAGGAGAGAGCTAGAGGGAAGCATGGTTAGAGATTTCTGTTGAAACCACTGAAATCTCAAAAGATTTTTCGGTTTCAACGATGGTCAAAATGAAATGTAATGCATCTCACTTGCCTTACAAGATTTCGACTGAAATTTCAGTCATATTTTGTATTTTGGAATCGTTTTGTACAACATGATATATAGCAGTAATTTATAAAAGCGCCGATTCTATTGAAATAGGTCGAATTTCAATGCATTCTGTTTCATTAGTTTCGTTGCTTTCAACTCCAAGAGGGAGAAAACCCCATATTTGGTATTTTTTGCTATATCACTTACATTTCTAGGAGGAACAAGGTGTTGGGAACTACTACAACGTGTTCAGATAGAAAATTTTCCGAATTTGAGAAAGATTTGTGCATGATTCTAATTTGGAGATACACCATTTTCCCCAAAAATATTTTTTGGGGAAAATGGGATAAATATTTAGTCGTTGTCCTTCAGTTTTTTTTATATGTTAGTTATCATAGGCTGATATACGACTTTACAGAGTTAGATTTGATTTTCTGGTTAAAAATAATTGAATTTTCTTGACACAGATTTAAAAAATATATATATATATATATATTTAGTATACATTGGTCGGGATTCCATTTTAAATATATGTTTTTAAGAGATTTTGATAGGCCCTTTACGACTAAGGGG
Source organism: Macadamia integrifolia (assembly GCF_013358625.1). Classification (NCBI taxonomy): domain Eukaryota; kingdom Viridiplantae; phylum Streptophyta; class Magnoliopsida; order Proteales; family Proteaceae; genus Macadamia; species Macadamia integrifolia. Next base: position 2,777,317 of record NC_056558.1, read on the forward strand.
CTAATCAAACAGAGGATCTTGGAGGAAAGAAAAGAGGTTGAACCCGCGTTGAATGAGTATATATCGATGAGACAAGAAGACAGAGGATGAGCAGTTCGAAGGATCGATTAGGAGAAAGAAAATAAGAACAGCGTTAAGAAAAAGAAAATAGGCTTTTGATGGAATGATTCAGACAGCGCTGTGATCGATTGGAATGGATTTCGGACACTTGAAAGTGTACTATAATATGGTTTTTCTCTAATCCTAATGCATATTTTAGTTGTTTAAAATGAATCTTGTGTGCTCTAATGTGTCGAATAGGCTATAATAGAAAAAAGTATACAGCAGGGTGTACACTAGCAACCTAAGGTTCGAAGTCCGAACCAAGCTATCATTTAAGTGTGTTTTATTTTTACAATCTTAAGGCTCCAATATTTTTAGTTATGCATAGTTAGGGTTTCGCCGAAGTATCGGGCCAAAATATAGACATTTTGCAACCGATATGGTACAGATTTTGATCAAAATCAAATCTAATCGAAACCCAAAATCTCAAACTATGGGAAAACCACACAAAAGCAACTCAGAGAACCTTTTCGTATATATAAGCCTATATATATATATATATAGGCTTTATCTTCGCCAACCGAAGCCCATCCCACTATATAACTGAGAAGCTGTAGATAGCTTAGGGCTTGAGAAATTTTATTTTCTTTGAAGATAGATATAGCTTCAGCTAGTCATGGGACACACAAATCTAATCAGCATTCTTGTACATTCTAATAATACAAGAAAAGAACAGAATAACGCTATGATGCAAATCTGCAAATCAAGAGACAAAGCTTGTCTCGGGGCATCAATATTTAATTGAGAAGGATTCAGAGTATAAAATTTATTTTTTTAAGTTCCAGACGAAAAGAATGGCCACTGAACCATATATTAATGACTGGCATTTTAGAATTTATTGAGATTAAATGGAGGAAACAGAAGAAAAATCCATTCCTGACACCAGTGAACCCCCAACAATGATCCAGAGCCCGGGTCAGAATAACCCTATTGGGTTCACTTATGGACCCGCCCAAGAGTGCAATAGCCAATTACTAAAGAATGAAGGCAGTTCTTGTAAATAAACTGAAGTTGCAAAGAGGGAATGGCACTGTTGTAAATAACCAGATATTCTAAGGTGTTACTTGGTAGCTGGTAGACAAGGATATGAAGGGGATTAGGATACATTGTCTTAGGGTAGACTAGGAACTAAATTTAAACAAAGGACATGAGGAGATTAGAGCCATAGGGAGGGCTAGTTTCGGAAAACAACTCTAAAGACAGTAATAACGTATGGGAGAGGGTTGTCTTCAACCTCCCAATCATGATCAGGAGGGGGTGGAGCAGAAAAAACAAAGAAGAAGAACTCCTTCAACTTTTATTGGCTGGAACTGATATTTCAGGCATAGAATTGCCACCACCAACCTTTCCAAGAGCACATAATCTCGTCGAAAGAGCATGCACAAGAAAGACCGAAGGATCTGAACCTAGGTCTGGTGGTAAACAGGATAAGAAGGTTTTTTAAAACCTGACTCTCTCATAGCAGGAGGGGATTTCTGGAATGAGATTTTGGGGGTTGAATCGCCCTAGGAGAAGTTGCTATTGACCCAAATCTCAGGTCCAGTGGCCTTGTAACCGAGGAATTCTACCGCTATCTTCTCAGTTCAGGATTGCTGGAGTTGATACAAAGAAGAAGAAGAAGAGAGGAAAGAGCAGAGAAGATATAGCTGAGAGAAGAAGAAAATGAAGAGAGAGAACGGATCGCAGGAAAAAGAAAAAATAAAGAGAGAGCAAAAGAGGGTTTGCACAAGAAGGGGGGGAGATGTCATATGCTTAACACATCGTCTTCGGACATCAAAGCAAGCAAGTGAGAAGCTGAAGCAGAAGCAAGGCGCCTCAGCCGCAGAAAGTAAAACTCTTTAAGTATACAGAGAGATTTGGTAGGGAAGTGGAGGAGACTTTTTTGTATATGATAATCAAAGGGAGTGGGAAAGCAGCAGTAATTCTTTGGAAAAGCCTGGTTCCCCAGAATAAAAGATTACATATCTTTTCCCAAATAAAATAAATCCTAAATATCCTACTGAACAACTTCCAAACTTGGATCCGTTTCTTGGTCCAGGTTCTCAAACAGGGTTCACCCCGGTCCAATCATACAAGACAATCAACAATCATCTGAACTTAAAGTACACTCGGTGAGATGTTTTTCATGCCATGGATTTGTTAATTGATTATGTAATGTAACAAGCAAGCAGATGATAATCATCCATGGCTTTATTAACTTTCTGGCTCGGTGAAATGAAGACAAATGGGAAATATTAATATTACATGGTCAAGATATATATAGTCTTAAGTTCTTAGATTTTCTTTTAGATTTTTTTTTTTTTTTTCCTTCAGATCAATTTTTCAAAAGAAATCATTTTTCCAGTGTTCTGGAATTTGCCACATCTAATTGATAAAAATATAAATCCATCACCAAATCAATCCACACATAAAATAAGTACAATCAGACATTCTTAATGGAAAAGCAAAAGGTTAAAAAAAATAAGCAAGTACGACAACCAAACCTTCGCTGTGATTCTACATTGACCAAGACAAAGTTCACAGTCAGGATAAGATCAGAGTTTGCATTATCGTGGCCATCATTTAGCACCCCAGTGGCTGGGCTGGTAAGGAACCGTTTTGGGTTCAATTCTTCAGAAAACTTGAATTCTGGATTACATATTTGGTATGTCTCAACTATGTCCTTGGTTAATCTTGCCACCAGCTGCAAAGATGAAAGCTCTGTGAGTAACGTTAAATGCTGTATTTAATGTTAGCAATTGTAAAGACATCCTTCCAACTTCGTTCAAAAGGGAAAAACCTGCAGATTGAGCTATACAGCCTATACTAACATGAACAAGTATTTATTATATCTGCACAAAGTCACAAAGGGCCTCTGAGCTCCATAAACTGAACAAAACATCCCACGCAAAACATCTGATGATACTTAAAAAGGAGAAAGGGAGAGGGAGAGGGAGAGGGAGGGGGGGGGAGGGGAAGCTGCCTCACAAATCCAACAAGGAAGCCCCTCCCTTGCTAACCCACCCATTTAAGGCTTTTCCACATGGAGGGCTAATCTGGAAGATAAACCTTTGGATTGTCCAGATGTTAGCTTCCAGGGCTCATCCCAATTGTATGTCCCACCAGGAGGGCTGGCAATTTGCAACAGGAACCACCAATCCAAACACGAAACACAACATGGAATTACAGGGTAAGGGTATGAGAAAATATGATAACTACAAAATTTTAACACAACACGATTAATAAGCAGGTCATGTTACAGTTGAGGGTGGGTGATCCATTCAAACCGTTTGACACAAACTTTTTAATACTACAAACTAGAAATACATATTGTGTATATTACACTTAAAACATTGATAAGTATGTAGCTTGGTGTTTTCATTATAAACTTCTAGGCAAAAGGCCCCTAAATTAAGTCTTTTCTTGTCATTTTGTAAGCAGATTTTAATTCCTACTTAACTAACCAAAACACAGCATAAATCAAAGACAATCCAACAGGACCTACTAACCCAAACTAATATGAAATTGACATCATATTCTATGGTTGGTTGACATGACCACAACACTTTAATAAACAAGTACTGTCAGGATTAGGATACTTAAAAATCATTTAGAAACAGGAAAATGCATTTATTAGTGCAAAAGATTATGTATAATATTTCACAGTTCGAAATCTCACCGGTATCCGATATCCGGAATTTCGGATTTTTTTTTTTTTTGGGCGAAATGGAAGGACCTACAAAATGGGAAAATGTACAGGTTCCGGTCAAAATTTCGGCGTCTCACCAAAATTTTGTACCACATTTCGGTATATCGCTGAATTGGTACAACATGTGCATTCGTGAGACGGTGACTCTGTCACTCCTTTCAACCCCATCTCACCTATTTTCGCCTCTTTGCACCTGCAAACAAAATCAGTTGGAGACTCCTCTTTATTGCCACATCATCACCTCAAGTTGTTGATCACTCCAAGGGCTCCCATTTCTGAAGATCTATATACTTCCAAGGTTGAAAAGGTAAACCACTTTCCCCAAGACCATATTTTTTTGCAAACAGTAACATAAATACATGTTTGTAAGGGATGGATTTTTTATATGTTAGACACTGGAAGCAGATCTACAACTCACAATGTTGATTTTTTTTTTTTTAATAAATAATTACTTTATTTTTCTGGCCTAGAAAATAGATTTTTCATCAACATAAAATTGAAAAAAGTATGGTTAATATAGCTTTGATGGAACTCTATTATATATATGTTAATCACCATTGCCAATCTACAGCTCCCTCACAAAGCCGACCTATGGATAGACAGAAAGATGCATATTCTGTTTTGATTTGAAAAATAAAGGAAAAAATATGAAATTAAATTTTAAGTGTTTTGAAGCTATATTATTGAAAATAATTATTAAAAAATATTTTTAAGTAAAAAATATACATATAAGTATCTACCATATACTTTTAGTGGTCGCATATGACGTGCTTAATGCATCAATATTAGGCTGATATATAATGGCTGACAGAGGAGGCAACAAGGAGGGCGGGAGAAGAAAGAGAGAGGAGGTAGGAGACGTGATAGGAGTAGCGATAGGAATTGTCAAAGTGGGGAAACACGGAGTGCCGATTGATGGTGATAAAAGGAAAACAGAATGCAACTATTGTCACAAGAAGATTATGGGCGGCGGGGACACAAGACATGAACAACATCTGGCTGGAAATTGCTCAGATGTGGCTACATGCACTGAAGTACTTTGATGATATTGCTAGGGACATAGCTAAAGACATGAAGGGAGGGAATAAGAGGAAAGCGGCCAAGAAGAAGGCGAGGATAGAATTTGAGGAGGCACGTCATGCTCCCCAACATCATTATGGTGATGAAAATGATGATGATAGTGATGACCTTGCATATGTGCTTGATGATATACAAATAAAAGAAGAGCCTAGAACTTGGCGGTTGTACAAGCTTTGAGCAAAGGCACACATCGTGAGGAGGAGGATATACGCAGAGATACCAGAGGCGGAGCTGGTCCATCTAGAGCAGGAGGTGGTGGATCATCACAGCCTGGGTTTTCGCCATTTAGGAGAACATAGAGTACAAGGGCTACCCCATCTCCACCCACCACCTCCGGTAATACCACCACGAGTGAACCTCGTACTACAGTAGGATCCTGGCTAGAGACAATAATATTTTTGTCAAATTTTAGCATAGTATTAAACCCTAGGTATCATTATAGCCATAGACTTGCGTTGAATCCAGACCTTCTTAAAGAACTGAAGTAGTTGGTTGCCAAGTTGCAATTAACGGTCAGTCTACAGGAGGTGTCTCACGACAATTTGAAGAGTAGCGGAGTCCAAATGGCAGGTAGTTGTGAGACTTTTGTTTCAGTATTGTGAGTAGTAAGCGCCAGTTTTGGGATTGCATGGATGATTTAGGGCAACGATTTTGATGTAGATGGGTCAAACCCCCCAAGAACCAGCCCAGATCTAGCTATTTTGGGCCAGCCTTGAGCCATATGTGCAGCCAGGTTTCCAGCCTTTTGGGGGCCCATCGAACCAATCACTATGCAGCCCCAAAGCCAGATAACACTGTTCAAGAAGTTACTGTTCACGTGAACAGAAAGTCCTCCAAGTTCTGACATCCAAAAGATCTTCCAAAAAAGGAAAGTACGACTATCCTTTATTTGGTGGAAAGCAATTTCAAGAAGGGCAGCAACAACTGTTAGAATCTTTTAGAAAATATCTACTGATTTCAGTTTGAGTGCTCTCTTGTCTTATTCTAAAGATACAGCTGAAGGAAGATAAAGGAAAGGTATTGTTCACGTGAACAGTAACCAAACCATTATTCTTCAAGAATTTGTTACCTTTTTGGTGTTTAGAGTCTTTTGTTAGACAAGTAATTAGTTTAGGAATGTTTTAGTTGTTCGTTTCCTAGTTATTTACTTTCCTTTTCTCGTTAGTTTCCTATTTCATTTAGTTTCCTATTTTGTAACCTTCTATTTTGAAGGAGCTGTTGTGCCTATTTAAGAGGCTAACTGATTGTAACTGAGGGAGATTTGATTAATGAATTTATTGAATAAATACTCTTTGGCTGAAAGGCTGTTATTGAGAGGTGACACGCCTAAACCCTTGAGGGGTGTGATACCCAAAACGTAAGGGGTGAGATACCCATTCCATTACGCTCTTCCCACCCTTCTCAACCCCTCCATCAAATTCTCTTCCTTTTCTTATTTTCCTTCTATTTGTTTGCTGTGAGAGAGTGTTTGAGTGATCAAAGCAAGCTCGTTGAAGCTCGAAAGCTCCGTCAAAAGACCAGTTTGAATTCAGTCATCGGAATTGTCTCATCTTTTGAGGGTTTGTTGACCCATATAGGACCTTCATCTACTCCAAGTTTCAGCTCCATCTGAGCCACAGTTTGTGAGTACTCAAATTTCTCCCTATTCAGCCAGATTTTGAGATCCTACCTGGGATTAGGATCACTTGTGATTCTAGTCTTACATTAGTTTTGGCCATGATGAATCAATTATTGTAGGAGGTGATATGAAAGGACATGTTGGGAGTGATTGTAGAGGTGATGAAAGTGTCCACGGAGACTATGGAGTTGAGAAAAGGAATTAGGAGGGGACCTCAATTTTAGATTTGGCGGTAGCTTATGATTTACCCATCGTGAACACTTCTTTGGGAAAAAGAGTGGAGCACTTAGTTACACTATAAAAGAGGGTATCATACCAACCCAAAAAAGATTTCTTCTTAACTAGAAGGGCCGATAGACGGTTGTGTAAGGACTGTAAGGTTATTCCTAGGGAGAGCCAAACCACCCAAGACTGGTGGCCCTGGATATGTGCTTCAGTACACAGAAACATAGGACAAGGGAACCAATGTACTCTAAGATAAGGTGGTGGAAATCAAAATGCGATTCCCTAGGTACATTTACTGATGATGTGGCCAAATAAGTGGGAATTTAAGAAACCCAGTTGGCAAGGGACCTTCGCCTCAGGAAGCATGTGGTTCTGAGTTTGACTCCTCTTACTTCTTCGGGACCACTCACATGGGGTGTTTAATGCTCTTCACTACTTTCAATGAAAGCTGAATGGTTCTCATTCAACCCCAGTATGACCCAATCCATGCGGTTGTGGGGCTAGTACAGGCCCGTGTGACCAGTCAGGCCGAAGGCCTAGATACTCGTCGTTAGCACAAAAAAAAAAGTAGCAATTTAAGAAACACCAATGGGATGTGGAACGAGATAATGCCTTGTATTAAGAAGGTTGCCAAAAGAGTCCCAAGGGAAACGAAGGTTAGTTGGCAAGCCCTTAGGGAGACTTGGTGGTGGGATGAGAGGTCCAGGCAGCCATTAAGACCAAGAAAGCACAAGATAAAATGAGGTATAGCTCCCAAAAACGCGGCTAAGAAGATTGTCAGGATAGCTGGGGGGGAAGAAATATGAAGACCTATATAGTAATCTAAACACAAAAGAAGGGGAAAAAGCTATCTATAAGATAAATAAGATGAGAGAAAGAAGAGTTGAGATTTCGACCATGTGAGATCTATCAAAAGTGATGACGGAAGAGTGTTGGTAAGGGATGAGTATATTGGGAACATAATAAATGGAAATAGTTCAAGCAGGAATGACCCAGAAGAAGGCATTATGCATCAAGACACCATATGTCATAGATATACGAAAGGTTGGAATGGCAAAAGTGAAAGAAGCCTCATGAAAGATGAAAGGAGGCAAGACACCAAGCCCTGATGAGGTCCCAATAGAAGAGTGAAAGAGCCAAGAGGTATGTGAGGTATCTTGGCTAACCAATATGTTTAATAAGATTATGAACACAAGGAAAATGGCAGGGAGAGAAGCATTGTGGTTCCAATCTACAATAATAAAAGTGATATTCAAAATTGAAATAGCTATAGAAGCATAAAACTAACGAGTCATACTATAAATTATAGGAAAAAGTTATTGAAGCCCCTCTGAGAAGAGAGACTCATATCTCGAAGAACCAATTTGGTTTTATGCCAGGTAGATCCACGACATAAACTATTTACCTACTGAGGATGCTCATAAAGAGATATAAAGCCTACAAAAAGGATCTGCATCCGGTCTTTATTAAACTAGAAAAAGCATATGACAGAATCCCTAAAGAGTTAATCCAACATGTTCTAGTGAAGAGAGGGGCCTCGATTGAATATATGGACAAAACTAAAGATAAGTATGAAAGCATGCTGACTAGGGTGAGATTTGCAAGAGGTCAAGGCAATGAATTCCCAATTACGATTGGGTTGCATTAGGGATTAGCCTTAAGCCCTTATTTGTTTGCAAAGCCCTTATTTGTTTGCACTTATCATGGATGATTTAACTAAGCGCATCCAAGACAAGGTCCCGTCGTGTATGCTCTTCGCCGATGATATCATCTTGGTGGATGAGACCAAAACAAGGATTAATTCCAAGTTGGAATTATGGTGATCAAATTTGGAAAAAAGAGGTTTTAAGATTGGTAGATTGAAGACGGAGTATATAATGTATAACTTAGTCACACTATAATGGATAATGATATGGTGAAAATTGAGGAGCGAGGTACCGTAAAATGATTTTTTTAGATATCTAGGCCTTCTAGGATCAACCATAATAAAGAAGCAGACATAGAGGATGATGGTTCATAGAGAATTAAAGTGCGATGGATGAAATGGAGAGGACGTCCAGAGTTTTGTGTGACCGACGTATCCCCTTAAAACTTAAGGGAAAATTCTATAAGACTATTTTACAACCGGTTATGATGTATAAGGTTGAAAGTTGGGTTGTTAAATTGTGTCATACAAAGAAGTTATGCATAACAAAGATCATAATTGTCACGGGGCCAAGGCAAACCAAGGCGTTGGAGGGTTGCTTAAGTGCTTAGGTGACAAGGCACCTGCCTTAAGGCGAACAAGGTGACCAAATGTTATTTCTCATTTTCACTTTTTTCTAACAATATTTAGTATGCTACATATACCTTGTATCATCAATAATATACATTAAGCCACATCAGGACATAAAAAATCAACATTAAGCCACATCAAATCATCAAAGATCACCACTAAATCACATTAAGTGATAAAAAATCAACATTTAGAGGACTTCTCTTGTTAATAATTAGTTTTACCGAACAAATGATTTTATTTTTATATGAGACTTTTTGTATTAGGTATAGCGCAAACCATCTTCCCGACGAGTCTAATATTACTTAATATGAGTTGTAATGACAAAGTTATGTTCCGGACAAATTTACTTTAAAGTGCGCGGATGCTGTTAAAATCGTCTAAATGTAAATAATTTTAAAGATATTAAAACAAAAGATTATTTTACTAGACTTTTGGTTTTTAGCAATGTTCTACTATGATAAGGTTTATAAAATTTTCAGAATTGAGAAAAAAACCCCAACATTTGCAAGTTGAAAATCATCACTACAACCAAAAATCTAATTTTTTTTCTTGAATTGGGAGGTTAACTTTTTATCCTTTAGGAATTCGATTTTTTAACTATTTTTATTAAATCCAAATAGGGGATATTTGCTTATTTATGAATAATATCTTAAGTAAATGAAATAAAAAATACAAAAAAATAAAATAACAAATATAAGGCGACGTGAAGTGCAATAAGGCGGCAGTTGACTAGGACCCAGGCAAACAACCTGTATGCCTTGGCGACGCCTTGACAACTATTGCAGAGATGACAATGTTAAGATGGATGTGCGAAAAAACTAGAAAGGATAAAGTAAGGAATGAACATATTAGTGTAGGGTTGGGAGTCGCATTTATCAATGACAAGCTCCAAGAAAGTCGTTTGAGATGGTATGGCCATATTCAATAGAGGCTTAGGAATGTCCCAATAAGGAGTGATCTGATTACGATTGAAGTAGCTAAAGAACTAGGGGTAGGCCTAAAATGACCATAGGAGAAGTTGAGAGGAATGACATGCATAGTCTAAGTCTTGTCCCAAGTATGACCTCTAACGGAGCAAATTGGAGGGTAATGATCCATATAGCCGACCTAATCTAGCAAAAATTTTCCTAACTTACCGGTGCTAGGATTTTTTTCCTTTCACTTTATTTTAGTTTCATTTCACTCTCAATTCTCCAACCTATTTTTTTTTTAGCTCGGATCCATGTAATCAACCCCCATTAAGTTGGGATAAGGTTGAGCGTTTTGTTGTTGTCGTAGCATGAGATGTTTCACCAACAAGAGGAGTTCTTATTGGAGGTGTTCTTGTCTAATGGTGAGTGGATTATCATCTTACTTTAAAGGGTAGTTCACGATTTAGTGGGAAGCCCCTAGAATACAACAACAACTGGCTACAAGGATCCACGGGAGGGTAAAAAATGAAAAATCAGGAACATCCCACCTAAAAGTGGTAAAAGCTACATGGAAGCCCCTAGAATGGTGGTGGATATCTTTTTGTCAAGCCAATGGCATATGTAAGTTGAAAGGGGAAGTTATTGTGGAGCATGGTGTTAATTTTCGAATTTGATTGGAGTGACTAGACACACCTTTGATGGCAAGGGCAGAAGTTTCAGAAGCTTCTGCACTGTAATTGGGCTGTATGAATGATTTTTAAATGGGTAGAAGAGAAGTATAGAGATGACTTTGAACACTAGTAAGGCAACTTCTTTAAGCGAAAGTTTTGTTTTGATTCCTTCCAGTTGTGTCCTTTGAAGGAAAATTTATAGTTCAATGTGGTAGAACTGTGAATTTTGTGCAGAGTATACTTTGCCAAAAATGAAGTCTTATACTCCCCTTGTTTCTTTCTTAACTACAGTTTGTAGCATGTCAGTTCCTTGTTAATGGCATCCTGTCTTCCATGCTGTGACATTATTTCTAGTTCTTCCTTTAATCGTCCTGCCACTTTGCAGTTCTAATTCTTTCTCCAGAATTCATATCTTATCATAAATGTAGCTGATCAACCACTTCTCCAACTCTGTCAGGTTGGAGCCAATGTTGGTGTTCCGTTTTTATGGCCTCCAGACCAACTTAATTTAACGGCACCATTCAAAAATTTCCTTCTTTTTTCACTTGTCCCTTACTTAGGACCCCCAGAACACTGGATGGAAGCTTGGTTGATTTTTTACCTGATTTAATCATTAATTTCCTAAAATTCTCTCTTTAAAGGGGATGGGGGAGAAAAAGAAAAAGATACATCATTCTTAGTTTCTTTCCCTCTTCTTCTCCTTGTTGCGATAGGATTCCAATTCCAACTACAATTAAAGATGTGGGAGTTCTTCTCTAGTATCACATGGTTTACTATTCTTAAAATGCACATGCAAATGTTCATTGCGCAGCCCCTTTTTATTCTCAAAAATCTATAAGAAACTGCGACCATACACAAAAAAGCAGGGCAGTTATGGAAGGCTGATGAACTGCTGGTGGCACTATCCATATATCTGCCTTCGAAAACCCTACTACTGAAACAGATGGTGTTGGATTACTCTAATATCAACATCTGATAAATGACTAGCTGAATGCATGTTACCTGTAAGTTCCAGAGTCACTAAAAGAGCCAACATGAAGTACTATATCATAGTTTGTTGAGATAAAATCTGAGGTTCGTTTTCAAAGCCAGCTAAAACTAAACTTTTTATGGTCAATTAAAGATCCAAACGAATCAGAAACATCAACTCATCAACAGCTAGCAGTTAAAGTGAGAGCGACCCAGTGCAATTAGGACGACGACGAAGAAGGGGCAACGCAAGCATGGACAACGAAGTTTTCCAGAAGAAGAACAATAGGCAACAACACAAAATCAAAAATTGAATCTTTCCTGCCTATTATACGAAATAGTGAAGAGAACACTTACAGGTCTTCTAACGACAACACGCAAGGTGCCAGAATTCTGCGAAGTCCCCGCCCGAGGACGACAAGGACCAAAAGCTCCTCGATTCTGTCTCCATGGCATCGTCAGGAAGCGCCCCCCAGCCGCCTCCCGTAGCCGACGTTCATCTTCCTTACTTGTGCTGACCTCATCCATGACCCGTCGAATCAAGCCCCAAAAGTCGACAAATTAAGCATCGCCACTACCTCCATAACCCAAACATAATTTAAACAGAATAATCCATTAATTAAACCGATCGAAGAAAGTCAAGAATTTATCCAGATGATTCTAATCCCATCCTCATTTCAAACAGAACCAAAATCTATTGTTCGATTCGCATCGAATTTTTGATGATCGAGGAACGATCAAACAAACATGCAATCGGGAAAAGCAAACCGATCGAGCTGCAGCAACCACACCATTGAAACAAAAAAGAACAAAAGGGGATGGATTAGAGATTAAGATGTCTCTATCGATGGGGCAAGTGATCGACAAAAGCAAATAAAGACGGACGGAATTGCAGACGAGGCCCGAGAAACACTGTTATCCCTCCGCCTCAGTCTTCTCCTTCAAAGACGCGAGAGAGAGATTTTCGGCAAAGCTCAAAGCTTTCCGATTTTATACCCTGACCTTAACCATGGTTAAGTCAAACCCTCCTTTTGATTAATCAAGAGAGACGGAGAGAGAAAGAGATTCTAAGTTTCTAACCCCGAAAAAAAAAGATATAGAGAGAGAGAGAGAGAGAGAGAGAGAGAGAGAGAGACTCAAACGTCCTCTCCTGGTTTTGTTACTTTTGACGCGATAACTCTCTTCGTAGTCTAATGGTACGAGTCGGGTGACCATAGAGCATCGAGGCTGAGCTGGCATCCACGTCATCTCTCCTTCATGCACGGGGACAAGATAGCTATGAGAAAACACGGTGAAGGCGATCTGACGCTAACGACGCTTGGATTTGTTTAAATCTATTGGTGGTTCTTGGATGCGTTGATCTAACAGTGGAGAAGGATTTTATGGAACCCACCAGCCACATGGGTCACCATTTCTTCTTCTGTTTTTTTGTTTTTTATTTTTCAAATTCATCGAGGGATTTATTTCTATTACGGAGGATTGTCTATCTAATGAACGGTTGAGATATGCCGTATCATCTATCGAAGACGTTGACGTAGGGGACAGCATCTTGGGAATAGACCTAGACACGCAAAGAAGAGAACCTCGCATTCCTTCTAGTCTTCAACCATGGCACGATTACGATCCCTCTAATAAGTAACTCTTTGCAATTCAACTTAGAAAACCCAATTCCACCAAGAAAACAAAAACTAAAAAACCAAAAAACTGAAAAACCCAACTTTTTTTTTATGCAAAAAGAAATACTTAGATTAATAAATATTTCATAACATCTACGTCTGTATGAGAGATGTTAAAGTTAAGCAAATTGTTCACTGCCTTATGTGCAAAACAACCCAAAAGAATTACCACGTGGTTTTTTGGTCTGAGCCAAAAATTAGTTAGAGATGATATATGCAAAAAGGGGGTTGCACTCAAGGGCAAGGTGTGGTACTATCAGCAAAAAGAATTTCTTGTAACTCGCTTGCATTGTCCCAGATCTCAGCAATGCTCCAACCTGTTTTGTTTGCCTCCTTCAATCCATGATGTAGTGCCCTCGCACGTGCATCAAAAGTTTTTCTTGTCAATACATAATCAGCTGTCAGTAAGACACAATTCCCATTTTAAATAATGCACACAGCCCATCTTGATTTCTTCCACCGCTCATGAGACATAGTAGGAATGATAAGAATTGGACTAGGAAATTTAGGGAAGACAAGAAGTGTATGTTTAGGGAATGGGGCCAATACCTACTATTCATTTTGTTTACCTAAGATGGTCAGCCATTGTTGTACGAGAACTAGTATATTGTATGGATTTGGAATAGTTTTGTTGAAAATGATATTATTTCTATGCTTCCAAATAAAATAGCAATTAATAATAAAGTTAGGAAAAACGTAATAGTATGATTGTCAGGGATATAGTTGGAATTGAAGAGATACATAATAAGATTATTAAAAGCTAGCGGAAATATTCTCGGTTCTCAACCCCAAGGGCTAACAGCCCAAATTCTTCTGGTAAACTCACAAGAGGGGAGAGTATGTCAAATTGACTCATGTTGTCTGTGGCAAAAAACACATGATGGGTCAACATCCATCCATTTACCAAGGGTTTCTTTGGTAGATATCCCTCCATGCAATAGTCTCCAGAAGAAAGTCTTAAATTTGGGGTGTAATTGCAGTTTCCAAAGAAACCGCCATCAGTGTGAGCATGGAGATAAGCAAGTACACCTGTGTGAGATTCCGACAATGTTAGTAATCAGACCATATTGAAGGAACTTAGCAGCCATTTTCGTGGTGAAAATACCCTATTTATAAAGTTTGCACCACCATCTATCATTCTGAGAATTAATGGGAATATTCAAAACTTTAGAAACAGATGAAGGAGGTAAAATAGAGGGTACAAGGCATAAGTTCCAGCTGTTATTAATCATAAAGTCCTTAACCATGGTATAAGATTCAAAATGTTGTGAATCAACCATGTTGTCGGAAAAATTGGGAATCCAAGGATCAAAGTAAAAGTAAGTGTTGTTAGAACAGAAGAGAGGAATGAGTGTGGAAGGGGATCTCTAACACCACACCAGTGGAGCTGCAGAGAATGGTATTATACTTGGAGTTGGAGTTCGTAAGTGTTAAAACAGAAGAGAGGAATGAGTGAGCCACAGTTAATTACGTGAGAGGGTGTACAATGGAATCTGTATTTCATGCATCTATTTCTTTTTCCTATTTTGTTATTATTTAATGAAAAGATAAGGGGAAACTACAAAATTATCCAAAAATAGGTTTCACTTTACAAAAATAGCTATGCAAATTTTTTTTTAATCAAATAAAAAAAAATCATTCAGATAGAGCATTGAGAACATTAACGTTAGTATTACATATTGACACAACTTTTTTGCTTTCATAGCCTTGTGAGCTAAATTATCCAAAAGAACAACCACGCCATTAGTGGGCTTGAGCCAAAAAGAGAAAGTAGATAGTAGGTTATAGGCATCCAACAAGAGGGGAATTATGCTCCAATGCCATAATGTGGTTGTTTCGTCAAAAATAAGAGTTCTAATTCCTTAGAATAACTCCAAACTTCTTTAATGTTCCAACCCTTCAATTGAGCCTGTTGAACTCTAAGAAAGAACCCCTCTGTACTTGCTTCAATAGGGTTTCATGTCAACAAATAATCAGCAATGAATGAGATACATTTTTCCTTATGTAAAAAATAAGTATCCCATCCAGATGTATTATGACATGCATTGGAGACAGTCACAACGATCATGATGGTAAAGTCATGTTAGAACGAAAGTGTTATAGAGTTTGGTTGAGAGAGGGTTATCTGTGATTAAGGGGATGCAAGCTGATGTAGTTGATTGGAGTTAATCCACCACACTGTGGGTGTGAGAATAGCATAGGGGTTAGCTTTTTCTTTTTTGAAAATGATTTTATTTCTATGTCATCATGTAAAGTGGCATATGATGATGAAGTTTGAAAATAAATTATTGTGAGTATTGGCAAGGATAATGTTTGAATTAAAGAGATACATAATGAGATGCTAAAAAGAAGCAGCAAAAGAACTTTTTCGGTATGAAAACCCAAGGGGCTAGCTGCCCAAATCCGCTTTGTAAACTCCCAATAAAGAAATGGGTGATAGACAGATTTTGGTTGCCTGTGCCATTATACACATGTGGGGTCAACATTCATCCACTGCCTCAATAAATCCATCGTGGGAATTCCTCTAAGAAATAGCATTAAAATTTTGGTGTAATTTGAGTTTTCAGAAGAATCACCACCAATGTTAGCAAGGAGACAAACAAGAACACCTGTTTGAGATTCCACTTCAGTTAGTAAACATTCCAGGAGTTAAACACTTAACTGCCAATTTGGTGGTTAAGACCCCTATTTTTAAAGGTGGCACCACCAATTATCAGTATTAGAGTTTAAAGGAATATTTAAAATATCAGTGACAAGTGAAAAGGGAAGAAAAGATGTTAAGAGACTGGTATTCTAAGTGCTTCCTATTGTAAAGTCACTTACCTTGGATAGGGAAGATGAGATGGGATGGAATATTTAGATTAGTTAAGGGAATGGTAATTTGGGATGCATGGTTTAGTCCAAAAATCAGTATTGCATCCATTGCCAATAATGTTCCGCACCATCTTAAAAAGTGTTGGAATTATACTTACAATGCTATTCCAAGTGGTTGAGCCCTTCTTCTCTAAGGTTTGAAAATAGTGTATGCTACCCTATTGTCCCCATCATCACCTACACAACTCCCTACCTTGTAATCCCCCACCTTCTTTCACTGCCATTGACAACATCCATTTCATCATCTTTACAAGTGTAGATAACTAATTTTGTCATTCTGAGAAGACTAGGCTATATTGAATCTAGATATTCTGAAATGTTGTAGAATTCCCCATTCTTTATAGTTCTATAGGTTTTTCGTGGCCCCAGCAGTGTTCCAAATCCTTAAGATGACAATAATATTTGAAAATAGTTAAAAATAGTTTTGAAAATAATGGTAAAATTCATGAGTCGTGTAGGTGAGACCTAACCCAAACAAGAAAAGACTCACCAGTTTGAACCTAGTAACAAGCTCGGTAAGTGCATTGGCTCAAGCTAACAATCAACGATAATCCACTGGTGGAGGTGAATTACAAGGCGCTAGCCAAGCTTCATTGCTTGCCAGATCATGGGTTGTTGCAAAACATAGACTCTTGAGTATGGGTTTTGTAGCTTGTGCATTGGTCTTATTTATCCTTTGCCGACTAAAAGACTTACATAAACCCTTCCAATGGCCCGAAAGGATATTATGGATGCCACTAAAGGAGTTGGAATCCTTCGTAATTTTGATGTTTGGTTACTTAGTGGAATCTTTATCTATTCTAGCCAATGACCATCTCAATCCCTTTAAGATTAAGAAGATCACTAGGAGTTTGGATGATTAACATTGCCTAGATGTGGGTAACATAGTGGACTATAAATAAGAACTCTCTTAGATGTTTTAGAGCATTTTTAGAATATTTCAAGTCCCCATTAAGAGTCCCTGTGAAAGAAATAGAGTCTCATTCTTCTTAGCAAGTCCCTTGTTGATATATAGGATTGAGCTACTCCAAACATAAATCTAACTTGCTCTAATATCCACAGACCTTCATGAGTTTTGAAACTGGGTGAATCTTTTTTACTTCAATCAATTTCATCCATTATGCAATCAGATGTTCTCCATATACTGAGGGGAGGTCGTTGTTGTCCATTACAAGGGCAATAGCAGTATACAATGAATTGGAGCATGTTTCTTTAGTTTTTTTATGGGACTTTGTGAACTATAGTTTAGTAGGGTATTTTGTCTTGCATCCATGATTTTTTTAGGATTTTTTCGAAAACTTTTCTATTTTTCTTTAATTCTTTTTATGTTTTGCGTTATTTTTTATTTTTTGGTTAATCACTTGGAAACTCTCGTACTCTGATCAAATTGCTTGACACCCCAAAAGATTAAAAGTGTTTACTTGGACCACTCCTACATTTAAGATTTATCTTGATCCGTTAGTCAGTCACCATTTAATGATGATGTCATGGTTTGAAAAATACTTAAATACTTAAATGTTTAAATTACCTTTAAGGGTAGTGAATAGAAATTGTTACCCTAAAGTTTACTTTCCCCTTCATCGCTAAAATGTCTACACCAAAGATTTGCAGACTCTGAGAAGAACGAAGCTCCAATTGCCATTGTGATCTATTGCTGGCTATAAAAAATATTCCCCAAACCCATCGACAAACCCTTGAAGAAATCCCTATCTTTTGAAACCCTATATTGCGAACCTCCACTGCAAGCACCACTGCCGCCCACCGAAACTCCAAACCTCCACCGCAAGCGACCATGTCAAAATAGGTTAGACTCGCAACTTGCAAATCCTAAGTAGACAAGTAAACCAATTTTGGCTCTTGCATTCCTTTTTCAATTCTCATTCTTTGTTTGTTTTATATCGTATTGCTTGCTTTTTTTCCTGAGTTTTTGTTCTCATATTTTCCCTTGTATCATTTAATCCTTGCTTTTTATTTTTTCGTATGGACAATTTTTTGGCCTTACAGGTTATCCTTGGTTGATCCATTAGGCTTTCACTGCTCCTATCCCTTGCAGATTAGATTGTAGATGATCATTGCCTTGGAGAACTCTTGGTTTCACTCTTAAGAACAACATCTTTGTGGTCGCATGCTTTTGGCCCTTCTTTTGGTCTTGAGGCGGTGGACCTTGACATTACCTTGGAACCATGGAGGGTGCTAGTTGTGTGGTTACTATCTTGGTTGGGAAGATTCTTGCTTCAAAGTGTATCTCTACAGACTGCAATCACCATCTCTGAAGTGCTCACAGTGATGTAGTCCTTTCTTAAATAGTGTTGGTATGTCAGATTGAAGCTAATCTATACCTTTTGTAGATGAACAATGAAGAGAAATTCCCTTATGTTTTTCATTGTTGTCTGTAACACACTGCTTAGCTTACATTGATAGGATTTGTAGTGACAAGATGTTTCAATTTACAGGAGAAGCTTATTTATGATGATGGCTATGCCATTCAGATATATTGTGTTGTATTATTGTGGAGAGCGAGAGATTCCCAAAAGGTGAAGTGAGAGAGAGAGGAGTTGCAACAACGATTGGGAGAGAGGCTTGCTTTTCATATTGAGCGAGAGATGAGGAGATGGCGAGGGAGAAGGATAGAGGGAAAAGAGTTGCAACGGCAAGGAGGATAGACGGGAGAAAGTGAGAGTGTAGAAGTGGAGGAGAGTGGGTTGCAACACCAGATGGATTAAACGATTGTGATGCAACAAGGGGAATCAAACGGTCAATGAGGTGTGGGCATGGGATGTTCCATCCTACCCCGCTTGCTATTTGAATAATTCATTGGGGTAAAATGGACTTTTCATTTAACCACTATCAGTAGACTAACACCATCAAGTTTTATGGCACTTCAAGCAAAAATTTCAGACTTTTGGGGTGTCAAGCAATATTACGATAGTACGGGGGTGTCCAAGTAATTAATATTTTTTTCCCTTTTTGTTTGATTTGGTTTTATAATGTTTTAATTATGTTTTATATATATATATATATATATTGATCATTTGCCTTACACTTCCATGCTTAGGTTAGTTTTGCATATAGCAGTATTTTGGTTATTTTCTTATAAATAATTTTTTATAATTTTTATGTTGTTTTTTTAACGTTATTTCCTATTTGATAAATGAAATATTTTTAATTTTCATAATCTCGTTTGTTCATCACAATGATGTATTCTATTGACATGAGCAATGGTCTTTTCATACTTTTTTATCATACCCTTTTTATTAATCCTCACACTTTTTTTAGGACAATACTAACAACAAAATTTAGACTTATGTATGTGTATCTACTTTACTTTCTGTATACTAATCTTTGTCTTCTAATGCGATTAGATAGAGGGGATTGTTCACTTCTTATTTTCTTTTAAATTTCATTATTATGTTTCATGGCTTAGGTTGACTTAGCATACCTATGGTGGACATTTAGTTTAATTGGGTGGATTGAGATGCCTCACACCTTCTTTGGATTGCAATCTAACACAGACACACCCTTTGTTAGACTAATTCGAAGTGGAGTCAATAGTTTGTTTTTTAAACTTAAAAATTGAACTGGAATGATTCCGGATCTTTATTGAGGAGACCAACAACATACTCTCAATGCATAAATTATAATAAATAAAATGATATGAAAAATACAGTAATTCAAGGGAAGATAGTGAACTTCACATCACAACCATTATTAGGTTGCGGGGATGCCCGAAACTTAGGCAGCAATAAATCGAAAGTTGGACATTCAAAGAAAAGCACTCAAGTGGTTATGAGACTCTCTCTCTCTCTCTCTCTCTCTCTCTCTCTCTCTCCCCCCCCCCCCTAACATTTACTTGCTTGTTTGTGGAATAAGGGTAAAGTCCTATTTCTTGACCTTTGGATTTGATGGATAAAGAATTAAGGGTTAAGATTGACCAACTTATTTTAGAAAACCTAAAAAAGGAAGCTTGTAGGGACAAGCTCTTTCCATTTTTTACCCCGAGGACTTGGGGGAGCCATTATCCTGTAGATAGGACCATATTTTGATCCAGTCGGGCTTGGCCAAGGATCGACCGATTCTTCAAAAATTTTTAAGAACTATCCAATGATGCAAAAATTGAATATTTATCTGGTAAAAACTTAAAAAACAAAACAAAACAAAAAAATCTGAGTGGAGAGATCACCCGAATGTCATTTTAAAAGAAAATTGAGTTTGTAATATTACAATGCACTTGATTGTGAAATTTTAACTAATTCTGGGGTCATTTGACTGATCAAAACTGAGGCATTTGTTTTTTTTTTTTTTTTTTTTTTTTTTTAGATTGTCTTCGTAGAAATCTATTTGGGGGCAAGATCTAGAGTCAAATTCAAGGTGAAGGGACGCTCTCCAGCTAAAACTAAGCCACATACAACATTCCAAAGTGCATCCCCAGGGCCCAAGGTGACAAAATGAGATGTCTATAATTCGCAAAACTTGTTGGCATCAACAATGGTAGTCACTTTTAATGCTAGATGGTTTTCCCTGATGCAAATCAAAGGGAAAATGAAGTTTGAAAGTCCTTTAGCTGCTTTCCGTTTGCATACTGAGAAATGTGTTCCGTTTTGCATGTTAATGCCCATCTCAACTGCATCAAGCATACATCGAACTTTATCAATTCTCATTGATCGATACGATTGATACTGGTTCGGTATGGTATAACTTTTTTTTACAGTATCATATCTCTTTGAGTGAATTACACTCCCCTCCCCTGAATGTTTCATCTATTACACTCATACCCCTTGCGAAGTTTATAATTATAAACGTACCCTATGATGTTAACACTGTTAAGTGTTAAATGTCCTTTTTACCCCCATCCCCTTTGTCTAAAACTCAAGTCTTTCAACTTCTCCATCTTTGTTCCTAGCGGCGGCCGGCGACTCTATTCCTCTTCTTCTTCTCCGTCTCCGTTCGGCAATGGTGGGGACACAATGTTCTCAGGTGAGCACAATATTGACATAGAGGTTATCGAGAGTGGCGATATCCTTGTACTAGGAAACCTCTGTATATGATCTTATTCTTTCACTTTTTAAATCTTATTAATAAATGGGTTCTTTTCTGATCTTCTAAAAGGTTCTCTTTTTTTTTTTTTTTGTTCTTCCACAGGTGGGTTTAAGGTCAAAATTTGCGGACTAATTCAATACCTGAACCTTTTCAGTGGCGCTATCGGATACATTATTGCAGCATCTATAAGCATGTGAGTTCAACTGAAAACAAACTTATCTCCTCTCTCATTTCTAAAGATTTTTGAAGGATCTTTGGTTTAATGGTTATTTACTTTGTTGGGCTGAAAATAACATGGCTATTAAGCGGTCAAATTGCTTCCATGAGAGCAAAGGAAAGAGCCCATGTCTCATGTCAAGCAATCCACACATGATCATGTTCGGAATTGTCGAAATTCTGTTCTCCCAAATCCTAGATTTTGATCAGATATGGTGGCTCTCCATTGTCGCAGCTATTATGGCCTTCACTTACTCTACAATCGGTCTTGGGCTTGGAATTGCTAAAGTTGTAGGTTTGAACTTTAAATTCCTTTTGTTCTTTCCTTCTACAGAATCATTTACCTAAAGTTCGGGGAAACCCAAATGAAGCTCTTATCTTCCTCTGTTACACCCGTGCCCTGACTCAATCTAATTTGAATTTTTGTGATAGATCTCGGACTGGAGATCCGAAATATAGTTCCCCACACATGAATCTCGGCACATACCAACATTGCTGAAAGACCATGAACATGGCCGAGGGCAACTACCCATAAAATGGTAGCTGGTAGACAATTAGTCAAGATAGTCTGCTGTCTTGACCACTGAAAATAAGCCACCGGAAATAGCCTGGGCCTGAATCTGGTGACTGTTTTCGGTGACCATTTCCGGTGACCAAACAGACTGCTGTTAGGGTTCCGATGCCTATGGGTCCCGTTACTCGCATCGTAGACAGCTCGAATGATCCTGAATCATCCTCTACACCTTCTTCATGAGATGAGCAATTTACGAACCTAAGTAGTCAGGTCAGGTCCTCGTGCTTAGAAAATCGGATTAACCCGATCGGACCAATTAGGGTTCAACCAAACGGCCCCTAAGGCCAATTTGCTTTATAAGTGGGAAATGAGGAATTCATTTCCTCATTTTACTTGTGCTCAATGTAAGAGAGGAGAGAAAGGAAGAGGAAGAAGAGGGGGAAATGGCTTACCTTGGTGCCGGTTGCCGCCTAGTTGTAGGAATATCTACTGGAGGTAAGTACAATCTCTTTTACTACTCTCTCTCTTCATTTTGACCTAGGTTTGGATGGAATCTTAGTGCACAAACTGTGTTGAGCTCAGAGAATGCATGTTCCACCTCCCCAGTGCCATTGTCGAGCTCAAACCGAGTCTAGTGAGCTCCGACAACAAGATTAACCAAATGACCAACTAGAGTTTCAATCGTTCGATCGATGTATCTCCCAAACGGCTCAATGGAATCAGGATTTTATTAGCTTAGAATGATGCTAGGAACATCCCTTACAAACTCCACAGAATAAATCTCGGCAATCGGGCCCGAGCCAAAAAACCCCAATTTGTGTGGACAATTGTTGTACTGCCACCGGAAGCAAGCCACCAAAAACATTGGGCTTGCTTCCAGTGGACTATTTCCTGTGACTGCCCGAGCCTTAGGAGCTCTCTGCCACCTCCATCGGAAACAACATTGATATTTCCAATGGAAAGTGTCTATTTCCCCTGGGTGTTTCTGGTGACATTACTGTCACCGTAGGACTTTGATTGTATGCTTTGGGGGTGACCCACGTGGGCCCCTCTCGATGTCTCTGACACATATTAATGTACGATTACCTTTGTGTCTAGGACAATGATGCGCACGTGCCCCGAAGTCAGAATTGAGCTGATCGACCGCTGGCCGTACTTAAACCCTAACACACACGAACATAAACCAGGTGAGGGATGGTTGCTTTATTTTTGGGTTTGTTTTATTATTATAGAACTGCTCACATATGCAGGATTATACATGATTATTAATTGCTTAAATGATGATGTTATGCTATCACATGTTACATTTTTACTAAATTAATATGAAATATTGTGAAAATGTATTGCGGGATCCGATGTGGCCGAGGTAGTACTAGTACCGTGATCGCCATGTGTTTGTTTTACATATGAGACGAAATTCGATATGACCGAGGTGGTACTGGTGTCGTGATTACCGTATGCTTGTTGCATTCATGCATTGATTATGTACATTAGAGTTAGTTGTAGTCACGGATTACACCTTGTGGCCGATGTGTTACCGGTATCGTGTGCTCCGGGACTACATTTGGAAATGGATACGCTTCATGATCAACGATTGGTACCGGTGTTGCGTAGTCCATACTCAACTGTTATATGCATGCTAGATTAGGTAAATGGTCGTGGGTTACATTTTGTAGCCGATGTGTTACTGGTATCGTGGAGCCGGGATTATATTTGGAGATTGATTACACTTTGTGGTCGATGTGTTATCGGTATCGTATAATTCATACTCATTGTATCATTATGAAGGCATGTAGCATATATGTGATTAAGTATCACTCCCTAGGCTATGAACCCTTGCCAACAGGGATTAAGGTGTTAGATAACCTATTGTGGTATGTTTGATGTGTCTTTTCGAAATGCCACACCCGCTAAATGATATGATTGTTGTCAGAGACGAGAACTTGTCAGGCGTGGTTGAATGATTGGTATCGGTGTTGTGACAGCCATGAGGGGGTTATCAGGGTTTTGTTGAGTGACCCATGGACGCATATGGGGACCGACAGACTTCTATTCACGGCTAGGGTTTGTATTCTTGCATAGTCAAAGGTGATTCCGAGACGAGGGATGCAGCCTAATGTGTCATAGTAGTACTGAGATTGTGTTTATTTGGATGTACTTGAACCCCACCCCTCACTAAGCGAGTTAGAAATCCCATCTCACATATACACCCATTTTTAGATGATGATGCAAGTACTGTGGTGCCGATGGCATGTGACCAAGTATCTTTTGGGTCAGAGTATGGTGTGAGCGACTAGTGGATGCCAGAAGCGGAGGAGCACGATCAATACTGTGCTTGTGATCAATGTGTTTACGCCACACCGTGAGATTGTATGTCATATCTTGATACTTTTGATATAGATTATGGATTTTATATTTTGGAATTTATATTTATGAGTCTTAGATAATTGTAACAGAATAACTTAGTTATGGATAATATATTATCATTAAATATTTCCCCATGTTATTGATGATTCCATCATACTTTAATTCCGCTATTTTTGGTTGGTTTGTGATATGAGATTGTGAAATGTTAAGGTACTACGATCAGAGATCCTGGTAGGTTTGTAAGACAAGTACGTGTCTTACTCACACCACCGATATTCCTAATGGTAAGTTAGGTCTACTGAAAGTGGGGTGTGACATCTCTACAATCAGAGACTGGGAAATTCATGGGAAGCCTCAGCGGAATAAGCATCAGGACTATCACCGAGACCCAGAAGATATGGAGAAGCTTCCAAGCACTGGGAGACATCGCCTTTGCGTACTCTTACTCAATCATTCTCATAGAAATCCAAGACACAATCAAGTTCCCACCTTCAGAAGCCAAGACGATCAAGAAAGCAACCCTTTTGAGCGTTGCAGTAATGACTCTATTCTACATGCTCTGTGGTTGCATTGGCTACGCAACATTCGGTGATGCAGCACCCGAAAACTTTTTCACCAGCTTTGGATTCTACAACCCATATTGGCTTCTTGACATTGCTAATGCCGCCATTGTAATCCATGAGGGTTCAAAAACCCTAAATCCCAATCGGTTAAAGGTTTCCACATGGAAGAAGATGACAATAAGTGTTGAGGGCAAATAGGTCATCTCCATCGGATCAAGGGTATCTTGGGGTTTAAAGCAATTTTGTATAACATGATTCCTCACTTAACGGTTTCACACTCACGGTTAGGGTACGGTTGATAGAATCTACAACTTAGGAGGAAAAGTTTGTAATTATAAACTTAAAAAGGGAGGGTTGTGTAATAGATGAAACATACATGAGAGGGGAGTGTAATTTCCTCTATCTTTTTTGTATTTTTTATACATATAGAGTGTAAATCTGCATATAAGGATATTGGCCAATAACATGGAAAAGGAGATGAAGCTTGAGCATGTGGTCATTGTCTCGGATTGCCAAGAGGCTATTCTCTCTTGATAATTGTCAATAATCAGGCAATTTTGTGATAGTCATAAGTTTTGAAGGGCGAGAAGTTGATTTCTATTTTATATGACTAAAAAAAAAAAAAAACCTTTGACAATTATACTTTACATAAAAGAATAAGGTATCAAGTAGTACTGACACATAACTTGGTGAAGAAGGCTAATAAAGGTAGGCTTTTCAGATTAAGTTGTACAAACATATGACTCATTCAATTCGAGGGCATATGGTCGGTGTCGCCCTATCGAAGATTCTAACTCATGCATCTCGACATGGCCTCTTAGGCACCGTTTGATAACGTTTCTATTGTTTCTGTGTCTAGAAACAACATAAGCTGCTTTTCACATTTTCGGAAACAAAAACGAAATTTTTGGTATTTGATAAACCTGTTTCTCGAAACGTTTTTTGCAAACATAATGCCACTAAAAAACCCAATAGTATCATCGGATGCCCAAAAGGGAGAGAGGATTCGGTTGCCTCTTTTTAGGTTTAAATAGTTGAGAGATTGTCAGGCACAATAACCTTTTTTTTTTTCTTTCTCAAATTTGTTTATAGAGACGACAAAACAAATCAGACTTGTTTCGTCAAAGTCGTTTTTAGAATTGTAAATAAGCATAAATTTTGATTTATGTTTCTAGAAATGGGTGAAACGAAACGATTTTATCAAACTCTTTTTAGGTTGTTTCTCCGTTTCTGGGAATAAGAAAACGCAGAAACAGAACGTTGTCAAACAGTGCCTTACTACAACCTCTCTGGATTTTTTCGTTCCTAATGCTTTATTTGTCGCTCTTTGGGCAATTTCGACTACATTATCCCTATCTCGTTGCACAACACTAAAGCAATATCGTAAAGGCCTGGTAAACATAGTGATGGGAGTGGTTCTATCGTATAATTAGACATTCATTGCAGTACTTCAAGTCCTTTATTCGACATTTTTGTATTGTCCAAGAGATGGAAATGATTGTTTCACAATAGGCGAGAAATTCCTCAATACAAGTGCCACCATGCATGGACAACACATTAAGTAGGGGATTCCCTTTGTAGGTTTTAATGTAGTATTGATATTTCCAACATAAAAAAAATGGCATATTGTAGAAGGACTTGACTAGGGGACACCAAAGTGGCAGAGTTGCTCTTAATGCCTCCCCTATCCAAGGGTGGCCTTGAGTTTTGATCTTGAGTTCAAGACCCCTACCCCACATTTGCAGTATATGGTTGCATTGTGCTCTTCGTCCCTCTTTTCTTATTCTATCAAAAAAAATAAAAAATAAAAAAATTTCCCTCTTCTCTTATGCTTCACAAAGTGTGGTCCCTTCAGGCCTCTTGGCCCCTACGTAGGCTATCGTCTTGGCCTCTTAGTGGGTCTCTCTTTGGCCTCATTGTGGGTATTGCCGTATTGGTAGCCCTCAATGGGTCGCCTTCCCTTGCACAAGAACGAAAAAAAAAAAAAATCTGTCCACAAAATATAAAATACAATCTCTCCCTTACGAAGTGTTAGAAAATATCCCTAAAATATTGATTTTTATTCCTGCATGTTTCGAAAACACCGTGATTTGCCGGACCAGCAAGCAAAGCATTGATTTTCTTATTTCACCCAAATAATTACTTTTAAATCATTTTTGGGAAAAAATTGTACTAGCTAGAAAACCAGACCGGGTCCATTTTTAGCTCGTGTGAAGTAAACCATGAAGTGGCCATCCCACGAATGGTTTTTGGTCCATGATATTGAGTAGGGTATCGGTCTCTTGAAAACTAATACGATATTTATATGCATTGCCCAGGATCGTACATTTTTGCACTTGGTTTTCTTAAAAAAAATTTTTTTAACCATTTTACCACTGGATCAGCATGGTATCTAGATTGGTGGCTAATGAAACCGATATGGGACACGGATCCCCAATGTGTCCAGTATTCATCAGACGGCTGATAGTATCTCGGCATGCACCCTTGACCGTCAAATGTGCATTGGGCGCACTTGAGAGGATCTGTTTTAATTGAAACCATTTATAAACGGTTTCCGTTTAAACAGTGAATGATTTTCTTTACCTTTAAAATTCTTAGTGAAATTGATGTAAGAGGTAAATTTACCACATATATGTTAATCGGTTTATCATTCAATAAAAAGAAAAAGAAAAAAACTAAGACATGGTTTCAATTTTAAAATCAAAATCAAACCATTTATTAGATGATTTCTCATGATTTTCATACAAACGTTTCAGTTGGAGAGTCTTTATTACTGATACGGTCTTGAAAGAACTCAACCCCATAAACCAGTTTACAAGGTGAGAGGACCAAGACCATATCAACCCACATCAATTTAACAATTACCAGTTTAATAATCATTACAACTCCATATACGGTTAAAGCCAAAAGAAAGTCGTTTGCTTTAATGGGTTCAGCCTTACAAAGCCTGAATCTGCTTGATAATATTATTTCTTCTCAGCTAAGTCTAGTCTACATGAATTTATTTATTCAAAATTATGCGCTAGTATGCTGTGAAGTTCTAAATTGTCATTTCATATTCTTTGGAACCCGACTATTTTGTTGATTTGGCAAAGAGATGTCAAGGAAGTGTACCCTGAGAGAACAGCTTGGCAAGTTGATGAGAGAATTACAACCAGAGCCATAGAAATTGATCTGAACTCTTTAACATATCCCCTTATTACACATAAGGGTCATCATCAGATCTGAAGAAAATGGTGTATTGAAGGTCATCTATAAGCTTTGGAGCCTAGTAGTTCTGTTATTTATATTTTCCCAATGTAGCTGACCCATTTAGCTGGGACAAGGCTGAGTTGTTTTTGTATTTTTTCTCAATGTGTGTTGGGGAAGAGGGGGGGGGGGGGGGAGGGGTGTGAGGATGGTAGTGGCAAAAGGATGATCAGACATTTGTAATTGAATTTGATTGTTAAGAGGTAAGGGTTGCAGAGTTTTCCCATTTTGATGCCCCACAAGGCTGTTTCTTCTTGTATGTTCATGCATATCCCATGACAAGTGTTTGCTTCTATGGATATTCTATTCATGATTTCTGTGGTTGCTGAAAAATGCCCCGTCGGTATGATTGTAGAACCATATGAGTTTCCAAAAGTACTGTTTTCTCTTTGCTCAAAACTTGGTTTGGATTGATGTAGACCAGGGGATGTTGCCACATGCATGTATCAGCCTTTGGATGGGCTCTCAGGAGAGAACATGAAGTTGGTCATGGAGAAGAAAGCTGAAGCAATGAAGACAGTAATAGGTCAAGGTGGTGAGGCTAATGATAGTGATGGGGTGCTCTTGACCATGAGCACTTTAACTGAGGAAGGAGTGATTGCTGTGAAGGATGCTGCGTGTGAGAGATTACTAAATCAACGGGTGGAATTGAAGATGAAGTCAAAGAAGATCAATGACTGCTTGATGTTGCAGTGCCAAAGAAGCGAGATGAAAAGGAGAGGCCCCTTGTATACCTCAGGTAGTTTTGGAAGCCAAAGCGAAGCAAGTAGCAGACAGAGGAAAGAAGAGAAAGCTTGAAAAAGATTTGGAGAATGAGAATAGCGGGGCTGGTGTCTACTCTGCTAACTTGAGAAAGCACCATATCTTAGCCAATGAAGAAAGGGGAAAAATTATAATGCCTGAAATATATGATGGCCCAATGTTTATTGTTAAGGTTGTCTTGAATTCTTAACCCGTTTTGAAGATTGATCCACTCTGAAATATTTTGGTGGCGACCCGAATGAGAAGTTTTTTGAAATCTGTGATGGAAGCAGAGGGGTTGGGCCGATAGGCCCTAGCCCGTAGCCTGGTACAGTTCAATCGGATTGACCGCAACATAATGGGTCGACTCGCGACTTGAAGTATATAATGTATTGTTGTCTTGTTGAAAATGTCATTGTATTTTGAAGGTTTTTCGAACTAAGGTTTTAGGGCGAGTTTTCTCGCCGCGGCTTGAGTTTAATCTCTCTTATGCATAGTGAAACATCTTCTTCTTCGCCCGAGGACATAACACATAACATCGGTGTATAAACCTCGTTAATTCTCTGTGTTGTGCGGATCTATTGTTTGTTTATTTTCGTATTTTTCTTGATGTTTGCTCAAACATTTATGATTATATAGATCCAAATATATTGCCAGTGGCTTGAGGAGTTGAGGACGAGAACAGGGTCCAATACCTAAACAAGAGGCAGTGGATGATGATTTTGAGAGGGATGGTAAGGAACTGACACCAAAAGAGGAGGAAGCATCGATGAGATCAGGAAAAAGAAAAGCTTGCTCGTTCAACAGCATAGGATCAAGAAGAGTACTGCCCAAAGCCGGCCTACAGTACCAAGGAAATTTGACAAAGATTGGAAGTTCACTTCAGAAAGGATGGGAAGACAGCTATCTGCCTTGGGTCTGGACCCTACTTCAGCCATTAACCAGGCCCGTAGTAGGTCCATCTCTAGGAGGGGTCGGAAGAGGGAGAGGTCATTGGCCAGGGGAGATGATGGCATTGATGATATGGATATGAATCTGCAGATGAGGTCTCGATCTCAATCACGATCAAAGTCACGGCCTCCTAGTGGAGTTGCTCCAGGTGAAGGCTTCAGTGACTCCAAACAAAAAGTTAAGGCCCTGAAGCTTGCTTAGAAATCTGTGAAGAAGAGGAACAAAGATGCTCGTCGGGGAGAGGCAGATAGGGTCATTGCCACACTGAAGCCAAAGCACTTGTTCTCTGGGAAACGTTCAATTGGAAAAACTGGCTGACGCTGATACTACCACTAGGGAAGTGAAGTCTTATGTCTATAGAATGGGTTGTTTAATGCTCAAATTTTTATACCAAATAGGAGTTTCTTGGAAAACTTGCTGAGGTTTGGTTCACTGGATGGCTCATTTCTACCATCCAGTGCTCTGCTGGATTCTAAGTTTGCATTTTATTGGACTTAGATAAATTCAGTATAGAAAGCACCCAGTTGCTTGTTTGTAGTTTGGAATATTGTAATTTGCATATTGGAGAATAGATTTATTCCTCTAAGAGAAGTCCAGATTGCACTTTGTATAACCCTACATTAGATGCTTAGGGGAAACATAAATGTAATTTTAGAGTAAGAGATCTAAATCTCATTAGAAGAAAAAATAAATAAAAAAATATAGAGAAGAGGAGAAGAAGTATTGCTTATGGAAAACTAATTAAATCCTGCATGTACAAGCAAAACTTTTCTATTATCACCCCCTAAAAACCAAACTCTGTGCCTTACATAAAGTTGTCAGAATACATCTTCTCCTTCGAGAATAATAAAAAACGGAAAATGTTCAATTGGAACATGAAAACGTGACTGAATTGGTCCTAGTTACTCTTCAAAACGGAGTGGAAGAAGAGAGTAACGGTATGTTCAGAACTGTAGAGATCACTTCGATTAAGGATCATGTGATCGTGTTTATTTTCAGTGCTTTCTATTACATGTGAACCATTAAATTCCAATGGCAAGATCTTGATTTTTTTTTCTACCCCTGCAATATCCAGTCGGGTTAGTTCTTCAACCTCCACAAAATGTTGGTGGAAACTCTATTTTTTTCCCCTTTTCTGTTGAATTTTTTTGGTATGATTTGTTACCAGATTTTACGGAATGTTAATGTGTGATGTTCTCATGGATTGAATCATGGGTTATCCCTTTTCTAATGGTAATTGCATTAACATTTTCTATAAGTTTGGGCTATTTTTATCAAGCATATTATTACTGAATTCTATCTTTAATGTGTATATAATGTTATTTAACCTAACAATGGCATATTTTATAATTTTTTTAATATTCTAATAAGTTAATGGTTGATCTCTTTCCATTTGTCCATCTTTTAGTCACCCACATAACTTATACATCAATTTGAGAAATGATCGAAATTGAACAATTCTCAGCTCCATCTATTACTGAAACTTATGATACATGTTGAAAAATGTATTGATGTCATATCGGGTTTCCTTATTGACTTGGATCCTTGCATGGTTCCGTTTATTTGTAAGGAAAATTAAAAGGAAGGAGGTGAAATTAAAAAAATAAATAAATAAAATTTGTGTGGATTATTTAAAGCTTTGTATTTTTTTAAGGGAAAGTGCCTCCTCTCCTTGGAAAAGTTCCCTATGCCCCTACCATCTAAGTCCTCCCATTCGTTGAACCGTTTGTTGGACTAATGGGCTCAATTCAGTATTCGGATTAATTAAATGGATGAGAATCAAGTTATATAAATCGATTCGATCCACTCTCAAGTTTAGGGATATGTTGGTCCAACCCATTGTGATTTTGGATTTTTGGTGCAGAGAATCAAGGAGGTCTAAGTGGCTGTAGAAAATCCATAGCCAAGCCAAGAGAGCGAAAGTAGGAGTGAACAACATCAATCTATATACCTTCGTGGATTATTATTTTGTTCCCAAGGTACACCAGATGGAGATTGTGACCATTGAGGCAGCCAAGGGTATTGGCACTCGTGGATTGTTATATCAAATTGTGTACAAAGACATGCATATACCCAAGACATGATTAATGGTCGCGCCATCATCTAGCATGAAGGATTTAAGTGCAAGATTATCTCTGTCAATTATAAGGGAAGAAGGTGGTTGTAATATAAACTATAAACCTTATACATGGTTACAAATTGTCTTTCCTAAAGCCATAGTAGTAGTTCCTTCTAACTGCTGCTATTGTTAACTTTTGGCTCATCTGATCGAGTTATCCTCAACCAATTCATTGCACCATAAGTGCCGGTAGACCAAACTGAACTGCCGTAGATAACCACGTTACCGTCCCTCTGAAGTATAAGAACATAGTCACCATTGTCACGACCGGTGTTGGTGGCCCAGATTGTCCGTTGAGTAGGAGGTTCATAGATGACAAGATTTCCATCGGATTGCATCCGACAATAGCAATTACTGCCCATTCCGCCGGTGTTAGATGCCCATATGGGGGAGTAACTCCTGTAGAGTACCAGGTTGCAATCTTCTTGCATTATAAGGACATTGCTCCCATATTGGAGAGAGTTGCCACTGTAGAGAGCTTCGTCTTTGTACAAGATGTTCTCAGCCTCACAGCCAGCTGGGTTGTTGATGAGGAGGCAGAGGAAGAAGTAGAGGAGAGCAGAGATAATGATGGGTTGGATAGGAATGGCAGCCATACTTGTATCTTTGTAAGTGATGTGTAAGCTGGGTTAGGTTAGTAGGGCTATGGGCTTTCTCTATTTATAGATGGGTATTCATTCTTGGCAAAAGATGAAGAGTCACAGAAAACGAATGCAAAGAAAGTTTTTTTTTTTTTTGGATAGAATGTAGAGAAAGTTGATGCCCAAAGAATTTGCCACTCACACCACTCTCGTGTACCTTTGATTAGGCAAGACAATTAATTTGGGGAAAATGAAATGTTTCGTAATAGAAATGAATGAAGAGTCCAATTACGGGTCATATCTTTTGATTCTCATCTCCAACATCTCATCACTTAAAAAAGGGTATTTTATAGACATCACATTTTGTTACTCTTTAAGTAATCTTATCGGCGATGATGATCGGATCCCATCAAACTTTTGTCTTGTCCACATGTTGCAGTATTGACCGATTTTCCTTTCTCAATCTCCATGCCACCACTGTGAGCTTTCCCTCTCACCCCTCTCCCCTTCCTGATCTCCCTGTCACCCCCATGAGCTATCCCTGAACCTGACCTCACCCTGCCCATATAACCCACCTCTGTCTTATTTGCCTCATCAGCAACCCACTCATCTAAATAGATCTTTAGTGGTAGTAAATAATTAATGTTGCCAAGGGCCTATATTTTGAGTTAGTAGTTTCTACCAATGTGAATATTTATAGCATTATTACAAAAAAAAATAAAAATAAAAATATTTATAGCATTATATTTTAATTTTGTATTAACGAAAAAGAAACCTGAAAGTTAACGTGGTCCCCGCATCTAGACATAGGGGAGGATGAAATGACTCCTTAACCCTCATGAAAGATGAAAATCTCACCACTATTTAAGTTTTCGGGCATACTCTCATTGATCTTCGTATTGGCATAGAGGCTACATTGGCTTTTAGGAACCTCCCCCATTTTGTTTAATAAACTTTTAGCAAAATATTCTAAATAAAATCGGATTCTTTTAACCGCTGCAGAATGTATAAAGCAAATGGATTAAGAATCTTTTACTACCAGTAAATATTACCGCTGCTAAAGGTCATTCTTCAGGGGTGGAATTTATTTATGGCCGGAGTAACTTTTGATTTTTAGTGGCTGTACAAAATATTCGCTTCCAAATCCCTACTTTTAATGGCGAAAGCAAATTACAGCCACTAAAAGTCTCGTAAAAATGCTGCAAGATTTTCCTGTAATGCTACAAAATTTGGGTTGCACTTGATATGCCATGTGTCAATTTTTTGTTATTAATATTCTTTTTTTTTTTTTGTAACTAAAAAAAGGTGCTCCATGTTAGTGATCGTAGCCCCGAGGACAAGCCCCATTACGGTAAACAACGCTTCCGCAGGACCAATGGGTGATAGTGGACATGCCAAGACTCGAACCCACAACTAGCCGACTCAAGCGGTGATGAGTTGAGGGCATTTTCACCACTAGGCTACCAACCCCATTGGTAAGAACCATAACTTGCTGTGATATTATTCGGAAGCAAGAGGTCTCTAGCTTATGGGGTGCTTTGATGAGGCATGCATGAGAGTAGAGGGTGTCAATCCCAAGTCCGCACCCGTTAGATCGATCGGGTCTAACCATTTAGATTGCACCTATTATTAAACATATCGGTTTTAGGTCCGGCCCGTTAATAAACAGGTACTACACTATGCAAGGGTAAGTCCGACGGATACCCGACCCATTTACAAGCTCGACTCGGCTCGACATGTTTAGCCTAATCATTTATATATATATTGACATTTTTTGATAGAATATAATATTTATTGATTTTTTTTTATCAATTATCGAATATAATTAAGTGTAATATCTTTTTCTAAATTGTTGATGATTTAATAAAATATATTAAAGTATCTTAAATCTAAGTTAATTTCTAAAAATAAAATAAAATAAATCTAAGACAATTAAAGACCATTTGGGGCTCATTTAAGGTTTTATTGGTACATTACTTCATTTAAGGGCCGATTAAAGCCCGATTAGGAGAAAGACCGGTTAAAGTCTGAAACTGATCGAGCCGCCATGAGACCGCTCTAGACCTACTCATTCCTTAAATAGGTAAGTCACAGTCCAAGGGTATAGACCCGTCAGGCCCAGCTAGGCTCGCCCGAGATTGGCACCCCCTACATGAGAGGAGTGGAAAGATAAAAGCTGTTATCAATAGTCGAGGCTTGGGGTGTCAAAACTAGCCCAAATCGATCGAAACCAAATGTAATTGAGCTTATTGGATCATGGTTTGGGCTGGGGTTTGGGAGATTGAAATCAAATCAGACTACATCCGACACTACACCGAACTTTGAAAATTGGATCGAAAACCAATATAACTCGTTAAGAAACTAAAGGCAACCCGAAATTCATTAAACAACATATTTTTGAATATATTTACATGGTAAACTGAAACCAATATAACTTGATAAGAAATTGAAAACAAAAATTCATTAAAATAAATGTACTTTTGAATATATTTACATGATAAACCAAAATCAAACTGAGACCAAGCTGACACCAAATCCATAAGAGAAATTAATAAGAAACTGAATCCAAACTGAAAACAATGCACCCTTGTTGGTTCATGTTTTGATTTCACCAATTTTCATACCAAAACTAATAAAACCGGATCCAAACCAACCAATTGACACCCCCGTCGAGGTCAAAGGGTAAAGGTTCTAGTATAAATTTAACAAAAAATAAAAAGTTCCTAGTATAAACATTAATACATGGTTACAAACTTTAATATCATGGAAGGTTATCATTCCCAAAGACATAGTAGTTCCTTCTAACGGGTGCAAATGCTACCTTTTGGTCCATCTGACCCGATTACCCCCAACCAAGTGATTGCACCATTCTGTGCCGTGGTGCCGGTAGCCCAAATTGAACTGCCGTAGATAACTAAGTTGCCGTCCTGAAGTATAAGAGCATAGTTACCAGAGTCACGACAGGTGTTGGTGGCCCAGATTGCACGATCGGGTTCACCTGGTTCATAGATCACAAGATTCCCATCGGATTGCATCCGACAATAGCAATTTTCGCCCTTTTCGTCAGTATTAGAGGCCCATATGGCGGCATCACTGAGGACCAGGTTACAGTCCTTTTGCATTTTGAATTTATAGCTATCATATTGGAGAGAGTCGCCATTATTGAGAGCTTCGTTTGTGTATAAGATGTTCTCAGCCTCACAACCAATTGGGCTTTTGATGAGGAGGCTGAGGAAGAAGTAGAGGAGAGTAGAAATAATGATTGATTGGATAACAATGGCAGCCATGAATATTATGTATCTTTGAGATGTGTAAGGTTGCTAAACCTATCTTTGAGATGGGTCATTCTTGGCCAAAAAATGAATCCAGCCAGTAATTGATCTATAAATTCACCTTCACTCACTCTTGGCAATTGGAATATCCAAGAATTTCCCAATAAGATAAGGTATAGTCTTAGATTTGCAGCAAAAGCAAACGTCCAGTAGCGTAAAATAATAATTTCATAATTGTGAAAATGATGATGATACATAATGTTCCCAGAAGGGCAAAAGTTGAGACATCAACATCCGAAGACCAGGGGCTCTGTTGGATTGCAAGTACAAGTAAAATCACTTTTAGAAAGGCCAAGAAAATTTTGTACTCATGATTGTGTTCGTTACCTAAGGGCCCGTTTGATAACGTTTCTGCCGTTTCTGTTTCAAGAAACGGCATAAACATAAATTTTCATTTCTAGAAACAGAAACGGAATTGAAGGTGTTTGATAAGTCATGTTTTTAGAAGTCAATAGTGACCAATGAAAGAATGGCCACAAGTCGTTTCTAGAAACAGCAAAACAAGTTGAACTTGTTTCGCCTGGGTCGTTTCTTGAATCATAAATAAGTAAAAATTTCTATTTCTATTTCTGAAAATAAGTGAAACGGAACAGTTTTATCAAACGTTTTTTACTCCGTTTCTGTTGTTTCTGGAAACAGAAACGGCAGAAACGTGTTTCTTTAAACGTTATCAAACGGGCCCTAAAACTCTTACCTTATTTTGTTTGAAAAAACAAAACGTTTTCTATTCGTGTTTCCTTCGTTTTCTCACATGGTATAGGGAAATGATCGCCCACCCCTCCCTTTGGATGCTCATATGCCCCTTCCCATTTGGTAAATTTATTTTGGAAAATAAACCGCAGGGGCGAGGTATGCTAGCATCACATGTATGTCTATCTCCTTCTCATATGAAATGACCTCATTGTCCTTCTATGTAAGATATTGTTTCGTTGCACCTCACCAATGCACTCCCATATGCCACTTGCTTAGAAAACCATGTCCCATATATTTTTCAAGGGAATGAGTTCCTTGTCCACTAACTGTGTGGTATATGCTAGCACCTCATTGTGTTTCTCTTTCTCTCTCATCTCACAATAGAGAGCAAATATGTCATTTCATATAAGAGATGAGAGAGATAGACACATGAAGGTGTTAGTGTATGCTATGCAGCCTAGCAGTGTTATTTGTCTCATTTTTTTAATTTAAAATTTATTTACCTTTGAAAAAAAATGGAAAATAATTACTACTCGGCTGCGTGCGCACTTAAAATATTTTTCTTTTCAGTCACAAAAAATATCATTAGAATCTATATTCACTTTAGAAATGTAGTGATTGAATATATCAAAACATTACAAATAATCAGTATAATTAAAAAGAAGGAAGATGTAGAGTCCTAAGCTGCCCAAACATGTGGCAGTTTGGATTGGGTTAGGTTTTGCTGATAAGTAGACCCAAGGTCCCTTGTTGACTGTCATCATTTCCGTCTACATTGAGTCAAGTAATAAAATAAAACATTGAAAAATTCAATACTATTAAAAGGGTGCATGGGCTTGAGAGGATGGTTATGTAATGCATTGAAAGATATATTATTACTTAAATGATAGGATATATTATTTTTTTCTTAAAAGAAAAGAAAAAAAAAATATATTATATATATATATATATACATATATGGGAGAAGGATAGGTATATTGCCGATATCAAGTATGCTAGCTGATAGCACCAATAGGATCACATGATAGAGTATCATTCATGAAGGATATAAGGGTCATTTCAGAAAAAGGGAAGAGAAATATAGACACAATGGGTGCTAGCATACTTAATATTGACAGCATACCAAATATTTTCTATTTTGACAAATATCTATTATGAGTTATGTATAATATTTCTTCCAAGGGAAAATTTTAACTTTGGCAAAAAGGTCTCATGATCTAGGGAAGTCGACGAAAGATTTATGGTCTTTGTGCACCTCCTTTGTCACAACTCACAAGGTTACAAAAACTAGTTTACCAAACAGGTTACACAATAAATTTTAATATCAAGGATTCTGTTTCCTAAAGTCATAGTGGTTCCTTCTAACTGGTGCTAATAGTCATTGCACCATTGTACTGTCTCCTAGTGCCAGTAGCCTAAAGTGCAGGGCCGTAGATAACAACGTTGCCGTCCCACTGAAGGATAAGAAATTAGTTACCATAGTCACGATCGGTGTTGCTAGCCCATATTACCCGATCGGTATCATGTTCATAGACGACGAGATTCCCATCGGATTGCATCCGACAATAGCAATTTCTACCCATTCCATCGGTGCCGGAAGCCCATATGGAAGAATCATTTTTGTAGACAACTAGGTTGCAGTCTTCTTGCATTGTAAAGCTATAACTTCCATATTGAAAAGAGTTGCCACTGTAGAGAGCTTCGTCACTGTACAAGATGTTCTCAGCCTCGCAGCCAGCTGGGCTTTTGACGAGAAGGCTAAGGAAGAAGTAGAGGAGAGCTGATATGATAATGGGTTGGATAGCAATGCTAGCCATGCTTTTATCTTTGTATGTGATAGGGTTACAAGGGCTCTCTCTCTCTCTCTATTTATAGATTAGTCATAATTCTTAGCAATTTCTAACCTTTGGTCATCATTGTGCACTTAAGAACTGAGCAATGGGTGCAAGTTTCCATGTTCAGCGGTGCCTGGTTGGACTGACCTGCAACACCATATTAATTAATATTGTCGTTTTTTCCTCCCTTTCCGTTGGATTGGGAAGAGAGCAAAAAGCGTCGATTGTAAGAATGAAAAGCCAAGTGGCCCTTCATTTAGACTCAGATAAGCTTGATGATTTAAAGCTTAATTTGATCGATACTTTTTTTTTTTTTTTAGGGCATGCTTGATTCCTTAAGTCTTTGGAGAGAGTATATTTTATGGTATGTTTGATTCCTTGAGTCTTTGGAGATAGGGTTTCCTGGAGTCACATTCTTAAAAAAAAAAAAAATTTGTTTGGTTATAATGGATTTTGTCCGTTGATTCTCTCAGAATAACTATTTAGTTATTGATGCGGTAAAAATTGACCAGCCGATCTTCCTTGCAACTCTTGATGCTCCAGCAGATCTGCACAGAAGAGAAGATAGGGGAGAGCCGGGCTTACTTGACTGGGGACTCTCCAATGCCTAAGTCAGATCTTTCCACAGTAGATACTCAAGAGAGTTTTCAGTCAAAAGAAGTGATCGATCCCCTTGTGGGGGAGCTTACCTTGGTATTTATAGGTTGCTCATGGAGGGAGGAAAGGAGTCATTCGTGGAGAGTCCTGTTAGATGTGGAGTCCCTGAGAGGAATGGCTCTCTGATGCTAGGAATATTCCAGATCCTAGGGCATACTTCAAGAATATTCCCCTCTTATCTCAGAAGTGCAAGTTGTGGGAGGGGTGGATGCCTCTGATGACATGTATTGGATAGAGTCCTGCCCTTGTGATCATGGGTTACGTTCCTTGAATGTAAGAGTAGATGTGTGTACATTTCTGGGAGCCCTACCTGATGATGCCGAGCCAAAGTGATTGCTCAGCCTAAGGAGACGCCAAGGTGAAAGTTCGGCATGCGGAGGGATCGAGGTGGCTACTCGGCCTGAGGAGGGGTCTAGGTGGCAGTCAACCTATGGAGGGGCCGAGGTGGTTGCTCGACCTGAGGAGAGGTTGAGGTGGCAGTTCGACATACGGAGGGGCCAAGGTGGCAGGTCGTCCTGCAGTGGGGCCGAAGCGGCAATTCGGTATGAGTTATTCAAACATTGCTTGGTCGTGCTGTGGTCAGGGACATATTTACCCTCATCACCAGCCCCTCGCTCTAGCAGTTCGGATTGGACAACTAGAGTATTAAATTCGGTTGACTTTCACATGCGTGTGCCATTCGTTTAGTGCAAAACGCACTGCTTCTGCCACGTGTCACTGTGCCATAACTTCACCTCAGGCAGGCGAACAGACTTCTTTGGGTGACCGTTGATCTCAGCTAGATCTAGCCGTTCATTTTCCATCGACTTCACCTATAGGACACATTTTTTCCTAGAAAACTTCACATTTGTTCGAGTGATAAAGTCAGTTCAACTTGCTCCTAGCCTTGGCATGGTCATCTACAGAGTCTCAGAGTAGCCGACGTCTTGACTTCAACCAACCAGTTTCTCCAACCAGCTCATCTTCTCCAGTGCGTCATTCTCAAGCTCGTCCTTTAACCAGTAAGTACGATCATATTATGGTTGTGACTCGTCATTCTTCTTTCGCTCAGCCCTTCATGTTTCCTAGCGTCAGTCCTGGTGATCCCGACATGGCTTCTATGCGTGACCTTGACTCGCCCAGCCAAACCCCCTTGATGGCCATGAGGCCTGGGGAAAATCACCCAGAGTGTCCCATTCCTGATACTTGTTCCTCCCGTGACGACACTTCAAGCTGTCCAGGCTCTGGTGGCAGCTCAGGCTTTAGCAGTAGCTCTGGTACTGAGTCTGTCAAGGTGGTCTTGCTTGCGACCGTCTTGACCAGAGGTGATTATGGCTCGGTTGCCCCAGTTCAACCCCCCAGTGCCGCAGTAGCAAGCACTTTGGTGGTAAGTCCATCAGGCACTGAAGTCCTTGAGGTAGGCCTAGCAGAGTCTGAGGGGGAAGGGTTTGCTTCATCCTTCGGTGAAAAGAAAACCGTTGTCAACACCCTGAGCATACTTATGCCAAAGTCCTAGACTTGATTCGGGGTTGGTATGGTATCCCCGATTACGTGGTGATGTGCATCCCAGATGAAGATGAGGGTATACTATAAATTCCTTTGGGGAATGCAAATCTGAGGGTATACTATAAATTCCTTTGGACTCTGTAGTACAAGTCCTACACGCTCCTTGTTGCAGTGCTGGATCCATCAACAAAGAGCTTTCAATTTCTGTTTGGCTCGGCCTCTGCCCCTAACTCTTCTTCTTTATGTGTGCATTCTACCAAGAAATCTGCCAGTGTCTGGCCCTTAATTGCACTTTTTGATTGGAATTTAATGTTATGCTCACTTAACTCGATAGCCCAACTCACCATCCATCCTACTATGCTAGGGCTGTGAAGTGTCTTCCTCAGTGGCTGATCTATTATTACAGCTATGGTGTGTGCTTGGAAGTAAGGCCTCAACTTCCTAACTGCCACGACCAATGCTAATACAAACTTCTCGATTCCTGGGTACTGTGTTTCTACATCGAGGAGCATATGACTCACGTAGTAAATAGGCTTATGGGTCTTTCCCTCTTCTCTTATGAGAACTACACTAACAACTACCGGGGATGTAGCAAGATAGAGTTGTAGTACCTGTCCTGACTTTGGTCGGCTCAGCAGAGGAGGCCTGGTCAAGCAACCTATGATTTCTTCAAAAGTCACTTCACATTCATCCATCCAGCAAAATTATTGGTGTTCTTTTCCTCCTTTCAGTAACTTGAAGAAGGGAAGACTCTTGTTTCTGGCCTGGGACAGGAACCTATTCAGTGCAGCCAGGCACTCTGTCTGCTTCTGAACTTCGCGGATGTTTCTTAGCGGGCACATTTCTTGAATGGCTTCAGTTTTGGAGGGGTTTGCCACTATTCCCCTTTGTGATACTAGGAAGCCCATGAATTTTCCAGATGTCACTCCGAATGCACACTTGGTAGGATTCAACCTCATTTGATTTTGTCGCAGGACATAGAAGGCTTCCTTCAGATCTAGCACATGATTAGTGCTTTTTGCACTCTTGACTAGCATGTCATCAACATAAACTTTCATGTTTCTTCCGATCTGGCTTTCGAACATTGTATTCACCATCCTCTGGTACATGGCTCCTGCATTCTTGAGGCCAAAGGGCATTGCAGTGTAGCAGTAGTTGCCCTGAGTGGTGAGGAATGTTGTCTTCTCCTCATCTTCCACCCTCATCTTTATCTGGTTATAATCGGAGTATGTATCCATGAAGGTTAGCATCTCGTGGCCTGCAGTTGAGTCTATAAGGGAATCGATCCTAGGTAAAGGATAGAAGTCCTTGGGATAGGCTTTGTTCAGGTCGGTGTAGTCTATGCAAATTCTCCACTTCCCATTGGACTTCGAGACCATTACTACATTGGCTAGCCAAGTTGGGTATTTTACTTCCCTCACAAACCCTACAGCTAGGAGTTTATCAACCTCCTCATTGATGAGGGTGTTCCACTCAGTCATAAAGTTCTTGTGCTTTTGCTGGACAGGCTTGAAGCTAAGGTTAACATCCAGACTGTGCTCAGCCATGACCCTTGGGATGCCTGGCATATCAGAAGCCTTCCACGCAAAGATATCAGAGTTTTTACTGAGGAAGTTTGGAATTTTGTTACGACGTTGGGAGCTTAGTAATGCTCTGAGTTGAATAGTCTTTGATGGCTCGGCCTCAGTAATTGGGATAGTGAGCTGCTGTTCCACTGGCTCGGCTCGATTCAGGAGGTTTTCTTCATGGCAATCAATGATTTCTACCATACATGCTAGGCCAGAGCATGGTTTCTTGATAGAATTTATGAAGTTGGTATAGTACTCCCGAGATTCCTTTTGGCTGGACTTGCATT
This sequence comes from Macadamia integrifolia, assembly GCF_013358625.1. Taxonomy (NCBI): domain Eukaryota; kingdom Viridiplantae; phylum Streptophyta; class Magnoliopsida; order Proteales; family Proteaceae; genus Macadamia; species Macadamia integrifolia. The sequence continues at coordinate 2,819,604 of NC_056558.1, forward strand.
CCTCAATTCCATTGCTGGTGGGAAACTTGACTTTCATATGCTTGGTAGGCACAACCGCTCCAAGACCATTGAGACCAGGTCAGCCAAGGATTGTATTATAGGGTGAGGCTATCTTAGCGACCATGAAAGAGACCATGGTAAAAGGTGGATCTAACTTAAGGGTCTTGATGGGCTATTTCATGATGCATATGAACCATGCGTGAGCTTTGGACTTTCTGACTGATTCCACGGTGGGTCCACCCATGATTGTCAAGATGGCTAGACCCATTGGCTGGTTATCGTATGCGTCAGCTTGGTCCAAGGATGGCTCCTTGGGCTGCTCGGTCTGGCCTCATCTCTCCTCGGCTCTGCCCAGTTTCCACCATACTTCTGCTTCAAATACTTGTTAAGATACCCTGCCTTAATGAACTCCTTAATTTTCCTTTTCAGAGGCTTGTAGCCTTCAGTGTCATGCCCATGGTCTCAATGGTATTGGCAGTACCAGTTGGGGTTCCACTCCTCTGGTATAGCTGTCATAGGGTTGGGCTAGCGAAAATACTTATAGTGTTGGATCTCCAGAAGCAAGTTTGTTTGCGAGCAGTCAAGCTCATATCTCTCAGGTTTAATTGTATCAAGTGACTGGTCTGTTCTGTTCTTCTTCGACTCGTGAGAGTCGTCCCTAGGCCTCAGGGGCCTCCTCTTCTCCTTCACTGATTGCTCACCCCTGTCAGCTATCCCCCTAGCGGCTAAGACTTCTTCTATGTTTGCATATTGATTGCACCTTCTTAACAACTTGGGCATTGTCTCTAGTAAGTAGAGAGCAAGAGATTGGACCAGATCAGGGTATATTATTCCATTGCACAATGTGCTATATATCACTCCTTCCGATAGGTTTTTTACCTCCAGCGTCACCTTGGTGAATCGGGTAAGGAACTCTCTTTTAGTCTCCCTAGCTCCCTGCCTCATGTTCATCACATTTTGCATAGTTTGCTTATGCTTCATACTAGCTTGGAAACGTGTGAGGAATGGTCTTGTCAGTTCTTCATAGCTATGGATGGATCGGGGCCTCAAGTTCGACATCCACACTAGTGTGGCCCCTTTTAACAAGGCAGCAAAAGCTCGGCAGAGAATTGCGTCTAACCTCCCATGGACTGACATGGCTGAGCTATAGTACAAGAGATGATCGTAGGGGTCCAAGGTGCCATCATATGTGTTGAAGACAGGTACCACAAAATTTGGGGGCAGCTCGACATCTATCAGCTCATCGGATAGTGTATTATGGGTTGGGGTCACTGTTATGTCAGTCGGGTGCCTTTACTTCTACATTCCTTCTAGCCTCTTAGTGAGACACTGGATGTGGCTCTCCAGGTCATCCCTTCTTTCCTCAGCTCAGCGTTTTGGGGAGCGACGTTCCCATTTAGCTCTTATGGGGCTTCTTCGTCGGTCTCGACCCCTGTCAAGTCTATCCTGACCCTACTAACATGCACCTTTGGCAGGCCTAGGGGGCTAGCCTTGATGGCCTCTGTGGGGAGGTGCATCTCGAGCTGTCCTCAGTGAAGATTTCTCGCGTCCCTCTCCACCCAGAAGCGCTCCTCTAGTTGGCCTTTACGACGAGTGCTAGCATCTCCCTGTCCTGGGTGGGGATCTATGGGCATCACGTGTCTCAGTACTCCGATTACATGCGGAATGATGAGCCCTCCTGTTCTGGGCAGAAAGAGGCCCTTGTTGACGTCTGATAGATCCCCTCCTGGCCGTTGATTAAGGGGTGACACTGTTGTCAGGTGATTCGTCTCAGGGTTGCCTGTCTAGAGCTGGCCTGGGCAGCTAAGCTGCGCCAATGCAAGGCACAGGAAATGTTAAGCCAAACTGGCGTATGAAATCCCACACCAAAGTGTTGGTTGCCAACACTTGCAACTGCATGCTCTGCATCTGTTCTTCCATATTTGGGTGAGTCACTCGGGATGATGGGCCTTGGCAAGATTGCTGAGGGTTTTACTCACATTGACCTCTCTCTCCTGGTGTGACACCTACGTTAGGCTGGGCTTGTTGGTATCTTTGTGGAGGGTCCTCTATGGGGACATTCTTTTGATCTGCCATTGGAGGTAGGTGAGGATGTTCAAGTGGTAAATCGCAAGAGGACCTTACTCTTGTTGTAGTGGAGGAAACGTCCTTCTCACTTCTTAGTTGCATTGGTACAAGGTAGCTTTTTGTAGCAGTTTCCCATAGACAGTGCCAATCTGATGCGGTAAAATTTGACCAGATGATCTTCCTTGCAACTCCTGATGCTCCAATAGATTTGCACAGAAGAGAAGACAGGGGAGAGTCGGGCTTACCTGATGGGGAACTCTCCGATGCCTAAGTCAGATCTTTCCACAACAGATACTCAAGAGAGTTTTCAATCACAAGAAGTGATCGATCCCTTTGTGGGGGAGCTTACCTTGGTATTTGTAGGTTGCTCATGAAGGGAGGAAAGGAGACGTTCGTGGAGAGTCCTGTTAGAGTGGAGTCCTTGAGAGGAATGGCTCTCTAATGCTAGGAATATTCCAGATCCTAGGCCATACTTTGGGAATATTCCCCTCTTTTCTCGGAAGTGCAAGTCGTGGGAGGGGTGGATGCCTCTGATGATGTGTAGTGGATAGAGTCCTACCCTTGTGATTAGGGGTTACGTTCCTTGAATATAGGAGTGAATGTGTGTACATTTCCAGGAGCCCTGCCTGATGATGCCGAGCCAAGGTGGTTGCTCGGCCTGAGGAGAGGCCGAGGTGAAAGTTCGACATTCGGAGGGGCTGAGGTGGCTGCTCGGCTTAAGGAGGGGCCAAGGTGGCAGGTCGGCCTGTGGTGGGGCCGAGGTGGTTGTTTGGCCTAAAGAGGGGCCAAGGTGGCAGGTCAGCCTGTGGAGGGGCCGAGGTGGCTGCTCAGCCTAAAGAGAGGCCAAGGTGGCAGTTCGGCATATGAAGGGGTCGAGATGGTTGCTCGGCTTGGGGAGGGGTCGAGGTGGCAGGTCAGCCTACGACGGGGCCAAGGTGGCAATTCGGCATGAGTTGTTCAAACACTGCTTGGCCATGCAGTGGTTAGGGACATATTTATACTCATCAGTTACCATGATTCTGTCTATGGGAAACACCCAGACTCACCCTGAATAACTGTTTGGTTGCCCTTAAAATGTAATTCTTATCCCACTTTTATACACAACTATACAATGTTATTGTTTTGTGTCCATACACTAATTTCTAATACTTTCTATATTATTATATTATAAATTAATTTTTCTAACCCTTCGAAGAAAAAAATCTTATATTTTTTTCTTATTATTAAATGAAAATAAAAATACCACATAGCTAAATTACCCAGCACCGTCTGTTTTGAAAGAAAAAAGTCCATATTATTTGGTCTTTACACATACATATATAACTTTAAGTACAAGAAATCCATAATACGTAATTAAAAAACCTAGCTTAAAGTAGGTCTTCCAATGTACTACATTACTAGAAAATTTTATTTACGAATGCAAATATTTTTTACTCCATCAAGTACGTCTTCTAATGTCTTCGTAACTATCCTACTTTGTTCTTCAGATGCCTCAATTCTCCCTCTTAGATATCCTTGCAGATAATCTATGGATGTAGGAGGTATCATTGTAGCTTGACACACGTCCGTAGCCCCCCTAAATGGTTCGATGAAGAAGATTCTTTATCCTCAATCAACTCAAACTTTCCACATCCTTGATTTTTAAACTAAAATTCAATTGATCACAATGCAAACATTAGACATTTAAATCTATTTAATGTCTATATGACAATTATACTGAGGTGGAAAGTGGGCAATACCAGAAATCTCTTCACTTATTTGATCCATTAGTGCATCTTCAAACTTTGCACTGTCCAACTCCATATTCATAAATCTTGTAGTGGGACACCCACATAAAGAAAGATGTGTGGGAGCGACATTTGTAAAATTTTCTCTCCGAATGGCGAACAGTATGTGATGTAAGAGTAATGCATTCAACACCATAAACATCACATGTAGCAATATTTTTTATCTCAAAATAAACAAATTGATCTTTAGATAGCATGCTATAATTCATTTCATACAACAGTTCATAAACTTGTGTAATCAATTTGTTCCATAACTAAATGTAGTTATTAAAAAAAAAAAATAACAACACATCCACATAAACCTACCTTATATGAACCTGCTATCAAACATCATGTCAACCTGTGTATTTAATTCGTTCCAGAACTATATGTAGTTATTTAAAGAAAAAAAACCATAAAATCAAAAAAGAGAATGATACATCCACATGAACCTACTATCAATCATCACGTCAACCTATGTGTTCAATTTGTTCCAAAACTATATGTAGCTATTGAAAAAAAAAAACACAAAAACCATGAAGCAATAAAGAGAACGATACATCCACATGAACCTCCATATATGAACCTGCTATCAATCATCATGTCAACCTATGTAGTATTTAGTCAATAGATACGTAATTGAAATGAAACTTAATATCATATGAAATCTAACCCATTAATAATATAAACCATTTAAAGATCATAGTCCAAGAGGATAAAAAAATGCAGTCTTAAAGTCCCAACTCACAACAATTACTAGGTAAAGAAAATGATAAGATAGAAAAGAAAAGACAGTTCAGTTTTCAAAGAGCATCAGTTTTAAGTCAAACAGTTAAACAAACATCCAAATTCCATTCCATAAACATCCATCAGACATCAGTGATCTTCTCATCCTCCATCAGTAACTCCAACACTTGTGGCTTATCTTTATCCTTAGCTTTCAAAAACAGATTGTATAGTTCTCGATCTTTCATGAAGAATTTTTTGGCACGCCATTTTTTGCTGAAATCAATAGTTGGGAGTGCATCAATTGCATTAGAAAGTCTATCCGTGAGGTCATCACTAAACTCAGTGGTGATTAGCCGGCCAAGGTGAGAAGCTATTGTCTTCAAAGGGCTTGATATCTTATAAGCCTCTCCCTTCTTTCTCTTCTCTCTCCCATTGCCACTGCCACTAGAACAAGATGATCTAGGCCGACCTCGAACCGGAGAAGAATGTTTTGTACGCACTGAAGGTACACTTTCTTCAGTCTGAAACTCTCCATCACTAGCAAGAGAAAGGTTCTCCAATCCATCATAATTGAATCTGTAATCATTCTGCCAATCATTTACAGCATCTGATGGATGTGATAAGTCATTGCCCCTAGCTATCTCATTGGTCAACCATATACTCACTTAAATGTGTATTAGTAAAATTGCATGTTCTTTCCAATACCTTTGCTGTTTCTTCTGCAAAATTTTTAAAGAAGATTATATTAATAGAGTTGACTGAGGAAAATGAATACAAATGGATGCTTAGGTATGAGGTATTCATAAAAGTGAAAAAGTACCTTAAACTCATTCCAAACATGCTGAGGGGCATCAAAACGCATCTCTATTGAATTCCAGCCCATGCCACTATTCTTCTGGAGGTCACTCAATGCTCTTAACCTTTGCTTCCATATTTGATATTGATTGCGGACTTGTTCCCAATCATAGGTCATATCAAATCTATCTTGTATGCATTTGACAATAGATTACCATTGGTCTTTCCTAAGGCTATTGTCACCAATCTTTCTCTTTTGATAGTAATCCAATAAACATTGAAGTAGAAATTGTGATACCTCATTTTCCCATGAACAATTTTGTCCTCTCTTTGACTGGGATTGGTTTTCCGATGCCATGTCCTCTATTTCATTACCGAAAGAAAATATCACAATAACAAAATTACACACAGTAAGTAATTTGGTAATACAAAATGTTATAAGATAAACATAAACACATCACAGGTTAATACTAAGTAAAGATAATGACACATCAATAGGTATGTAAACATTACCAAATAAACATAACACCCGGCACTCACAAATACGTCATATAAATTTAGGACTGGACAAACCCCATCCTCAATACACATAATTGTACGATAACCTCAAGCATACCAAGATGAACAATAGTCTAATACAAAACATAGAAAAATATATTAGAAATCAACTAAATATCTTCTCGAAACTATTCCCAATCAAGATTCAAAGGATCATGCACTAATTCATCTGCACCATTATACACATCAATGTTGTCATTAGGGTTTTCTTCAACACTAGAATTCACTTCGTTGGCTTGCTCCTCTTCAAACCACTGCTCTTCATCTACAAAAGTATGTCTATTGAGTATGTGGTTATGTATGAGAACACATGCATGCACTATAGTGGTCTGAGTCTTGTAAGGGTATTCTGGCTGGTTTTTCATAATCTTGAAACGTGACTTCAACAAGGAGAATGACTGTTCAATCACATTTTGTAATTAAGAATGTCATAAATTAAAGAATTCCTTCTTATCCATTGGAGATTGGTTACAGTTCTGCCACTCTTTCAAATGATAACGGACATTACGGTAGTGTCTCAAGAACCCCTGCTGGGTCGTAAACCCAGCATCAACGAGATAGTATTTACCTAAAGGTACAATAAGCTTTGCCTCACCATCCCTATGGAGAGCATCATCTAGTATTCTTGAATCTGATGTAAAGCCCACCCAGCCAAATAATATATAAGTGTACTTCATGTCAAAGTCACATGTAGCCAAGATATTTTGAGAACTATTCCTCTTCATATCTCGAAATGTCCTATGTTGGGAAGCAGGTACCCATGCAGGGACATGTGACCCATCAATAGCTCCTATGCAGTCCTTAAAGTATGGGAAGTACCTTCCAACATTATATGCTATGCTACTATGAATGTTGGTACTCGGCGGGAGGAGCAATTATGGGTACAATTGTATGACTGCACCCAATGCAAGGTTAAAGTACTTGCTAATAGTCTGACTAGAATGACCCAGTAGGTATAGAACCATAAGATTTTTGGAGTTATGGGCGAGTGTGTGTAAGAATATTACCATTTGTTCCTCCACTCTTTGATATTTGCTATCTTTTAGGAGATCCCTCTCTCTCACCATATGGCATAATGAAAAAAATGCCTTCCCACTCATTCTAATATGATCTCTGCATGTTCTGTTAGAAACACTAATTATTCTCTCTATCTCAGCACTACCACATAGTACCTCATTGCGGTAAGGTTCCTTAGTGATATACAGCTTCCTATATTGCTCCGCTCCTACAGCAGCAACAGTAGTGGCCGCAAAAAAAATATTTTTTTGCCCTTCTGATATGCTGCATCATTCTCACAGTTGGATGCCATTTTGGTGAGATTCTATATTAAATGTTAAAGAAAACCACTTATCAGTATCCTTCATTCTACATTTCATGCTAAAAGGATTGTTGCTAAAATCAGGATCAGAACTATAAATTGAAATGAAGAGAGGAGGATTGTTGAGTTAACCTTGTGATCAATGTAGAAGAAGAAGAGAAGAGAAGAGAAGAGCAAAGAAATAGGATAATAAATCCTAGTCAAATTACGAAATGAACTATACCCTATGATATTAATTTAAGCATAAACAGAACAATGAAACTCATAAATTGATTTGTCTTTTAGAGTTTGGTAACCCAAAACCCAATCGTACTTGTAGTAAGATTATAACAACCAAGCAACAGAACTAGATTTTGAAAACAAAATATGAACTTTGTGTGTGTGTGTGTGTGTGTGTGTGTGTGTGAGAGAGAGAGAGAGAGAGAGAGAGAGATTGCAATTTTTATTATTATTATCATTTAATTTCAGCATTGCAATTTACTTTCAACATTGCAACTTTTAATGAAGTCGATCTAATAAAGTTAAATTTGACAAAGAAAAGGGTGAAACCCATACCCAATATTAAGGTATAAAGTCTTTACAAGGGATAAAGTTTGGTTAATGGTGCGACCCATAAGCATCAATAGATCATTGAACCTAATCCATTGAACAGAAATATTAAACAAAACTGTACCCAATTCTTTTTAGTTTTTACTACTTCTACTAAGGTTGCTTTTGAAATTAACTCACCAACCACACTTCCATTTTTCTTTGATTTTTATGAGCTGGTTCACACCAATGTTTGTCAAAAAGTTAATTAGGCCCATTTGCCCTTTTCACCTGATCATTGACCTAACTCCATTATTTACATGTTCTTTTTGTGTAACATACATGAATTCTACCCAACAAAGGAATCATTCTTTTGATGATCATCATGGGTGTGTTGATGATGAGAAGAATGATGTGCGTTTTGGTTTCCCCCCCCCCACCCCCCATCTTCTGAACTTATGAAGGATTCTGATTCTCAATGCAACTACAACCCTCTTCCTCCAAAAAAGTGTAGCTTTGCTAGCTTTACAGTTTGAACTTTGAAGAAGAGAGCAAAAAAGAAAAGATAAAAAATTGGGGAATTTTTTATTTTAACCTATCAGTTCTAGTTCTAGAATATGATAAGAATTGAGTATAAGTCAATATAAAATAAATAAAATCAAACCATAAAATCAGATACCCAACATATAACTTTGCCAAATCCAATGTCCAACACAACTTATAGAATCAAAATAATTGGGGTATTTTTCTAGTTTGGTTACCTGTAAGAGAGGGTCAAAAAATGATGAGAAGGAACACGGTGAGGCCAAGTTGGAGACCCTAGATTCCTCTCCACTCGTTCTTCAATTTCTCCAAGTCAGAAACAAGACAATGGAGTAGAGGAATTATGGAAAATGGTTGAAAATATATTTTTACTTGAATTTAAGTTCTAGGGTTGTGGATGAGATCTGGGAAATGTGAAACAAAAATTCTGTTAAACACAAGAAAGAAGAAAGATGAAGAAGAATTATCTCACAAATTTTAAAAGATAACAAAAAAAAAACCCTAGAATCATGAAACGGCTAACATTAAGCAGAATACAGAGATAAGAAGAGGAGGAAGAAGAGTTGAGAGGGTGCATACATTTGACTAAGCAAATCATGACCTTCGTTGAGGGAGAAACAGGGACGAGGCGGAGCAGATGCGGTTGAGGGGCTCAGATGGTCTTCGAAGATCACAAATCTCAAAGAAAAAAAAAACCCTAGAATCATGAATCGGCTAACATCAAGCAGAATACAGAGATAAGAAAGAAGAGGAAGAATAGTTGAGAGAGGGTGAGAGAGTGCATACCTTCGAGATAAGCAAACCGCGACCTACGTTGAGGGAGAAGCAGGGATGAGGCGTAGCAGATGCAGTTCAGTGGCTGGAATGGTTGTCGGAGGTCACAAATCTGAAGAAAAAAAAACCCTATAATCATACATTGGCTAACATCTACCAGAATACAGAGATAAGAAGAGTAGGAAGAAGAGTTGAGAGAGGGTGAGAGGGTGCATACCTTCGAGACTAAGCAAATCGCGACATTCGTTGAGGGAGAAGCAAGGATGAGTCAGAGCAAATGTAGAGGAGGGGCTTGAATGGTTATCGGAGGTCACAAATCTCAAAGAAAAAAAAAACCCCCAATAATCATGCATCGGCTAAAATCTAACATAATGCAGAGATAAGAAGAAGAGGAAGAAGATTTGAGAGAGGGTGAGAGAGTGCATTCCTTTGAGAGGAGGAGTTGTGACCTTCATTGAGGGAGAAGCATGGACGTGACAAAGCCTGCAGATGAGTTTGTCGAATGGTCGTCAGAGGTCATACATTTTTCATTGATTCTATGTGATGATTCTGTCATTTTATATGAAGGTACGAATGTGGTGATTCTTTCCTGAGATCACCTCAATAGGTGATCTCACAAAAGAATCACTTTATTTTTAAAATACATTGTCAGAAGAATCACTTGATTTTTGTAAGAATTATATTCATTAGCAACCAAACACCCATAAAAGTCAAGAATCAAGATTCTTTCGAAAATTACATTTCAAAGAATCAAGGAATCAAACACGCCCTTAAGGTTTCAACTCAGCATCACTCACAAAAGTTGCACTTCCCGAGTATGATTTCAGTTAGTTATATGTTGTATAAGTTTTTCTTTTTTTTCTAGATATTTTCAGTTATTTTAAGAAAGGTGACCTATTCGCATCTAACAAAAAAAATAAAATAATAATAATAATATTTGTAAGGTTTTTTTTTTTTATCAATGATTTTTGTGAACATGATTTAAAGATCAAATCTCTTAAGTGTAGCGTTGTTAGAAAAATGATTTGCCGTAAGTTGAGTCTTACACATTTTCAATAGCGGATAAATTTGCAATGGTTTTTTTTTTCTTGGGTAAACGATAAAGCTACAATGTTAAAGTATACGAAAGTTGGTGTGAATTTGTTGAAGTCTGGGAGCCAAAAGATGCCTCAAGAGTTTTTCTTCGTATATAGATGTATCTCTATATAGAGACATTACTCATACGATAATTTTTTTTTTAACTCACAAAGGGTGTTTTATTCACTTAGTCCTAAGCACAGATGTTTAATCCTAAACCCAAGTCCACACCTATTATGACAACAAAAAATAAATAAATGGGCCACCCCACCATGGTACCCCTAACCACGGCACGGTGTGGGCATGTGAAAAAAAACCCTCAGACCCCTTGAACACAAGGGATGAGAGAGAACCTTCTCTTCAATGAACTTTACCCTTATGGTTCCCATATAGACAAGAAAATTCCAACTATTTTCCATTTCAAATGTGGGACTAAAAGAGTTATTACTTTTTTTTTTTTGTGAAAATAATTTTGAAGAGGTCTTGGTTCACATTTTTCAGGCAACACTATCAAAAACAAAGAGAAAGTTTGAAAATATTTATTTTGAACTTTTAATACACCCTATCAAGAATTATGTGGTAAATATGTAATTTAATCGGGGGTTTGGGTTCCCTAAAAGGCAATATAGTCCATACACTAGTGTAGAGGTTAATGGTAACACACTTGGAAGCATCCATAGGGGCAAGATATTTCGCCTTTCATGAAGGGTGGGCCGATCATTTCACCCCTTCTTTATCTAGGCACACAGGGGCCACACTACCCTTCAGGCTTCTTTTTCCCTTTAGTTGGGATTATTAATGAACTTTAAGTAGAAAAATTGCTCTAGACTACTGGTTACCCTATGCCATTATGGATGATGGCTTCATCTTTGTTTCATTTTTGGTATTTTGTCTTGAGATGTAGCCTAATAGTTTTGTACCACTTTAAAGTTTCAATCAAGTAAAGGTGTAAGGGAAAATACCTTTTTCTCTTTCTTTCTGCTTATTTCCTCCCTCTCCTCTTGTTTGCCTTGCAGGGGTGAATGAATTGAATCCAAACATGGTCTGGCGACTATGGGGGTGATGGGGAAAGCATGATTTTTTAGAGTCGCCATCTAGGATTCAGGGCCTAGAACCCTATGGTGGAGCCCAATTTCGATCGAGGGATCGAGCTCGAGTAGGGGGTTGGATTCCTATGAAAGGAAGGAACCCCTGAATTTGACTTCATATTTTGGTCTGTTCTAGAGATAGGGGTCTGTGTCATGTTACGTGTATGGGAAGGTATTAGGCACCCACCTTGCCCGGAATTTTCGGTTTTTCTATCAGAGGCTTGGATTTCGAATATTTTCCCCCAAGAATTTTAACAGCCTAAGCTAGCATGGAAGTCTTATTACATGAAATAACACCAACACGAATACATAAACTTGTATAAAAGAATTGTAGAAAATTATTAAAATATCACATGAAATATAGCTCTATATTAAAACCACATTAAATAATAAATTCTACATAAAATAGTAGAAAATGCAATTACCTTATTTACATACACGTATAATGCCCCATGATATGATAATTATGATCTTTATTTCATGTGAGGAATACATGTGATAACACATAAAATGATAAAGCAGATTACATTTTATGTATAGATGCTAAAATTAATACATGAAATGACAACAATAAATCATTATTTTATACAATAGACACAAAATAATACATGCAGAGATGAGGTACGTATTATACATACAAATGAAATTATGATATAATATTTACATGATAATGACCGACAGGTTCCTCGACTTAGAGGCAACAATTTAATTTTATTCTCTCTTTCTTGGAGAAATTAAAAACTTTTGGTACTTGGGTAAGAAATTTGACAGGGCTTCTATGCTAGGGAGTGAACATAGGTTCTGGTTTTTGGGACTTTTGAGTAGGGCTTCCACACTATATTTTAAGAATCAGAATTAGCTGTGGCAATTCGGGCAAGGCTTCCATGCCGTATTCCTAGGGTTGGAATCAGCTTTGAAAATTCTAGCAAGGCTTCTGCGCCATATTCCTAAGGTTGGAATTAGCTTCGGAAATTTGGGCAGGGCTTCCACACCATATTCCTAAGGTCAAAATCAACTGTGAAAATTTGGGTAGGACTTCCGCGCCATATTCCTAGGGTCAAAATTAGCTTTGAAAATTTGGGCAGGGCTTCTGCGCTATATTCCTAAGGTCAGAATCAACTCTGGAAATTTGGGCAGGGCTTTTACGTTGTATTCCTACGCGCCATATTCCTAGGGTCGAAATTAGCTATGAAAATTTGGGCAGGGCTTCTGCATCGTATTCCTAGGGTCCAAATTAGCTGTGGAAATTTGGGCAGGGCTTCCATGCCGTAATGAAAATATTGAAATCAAATATAAAATAACTTAAATAGAAGTTCTATAATAACCTAATATGGACGACATGGACTTCTAAAAATATGGCAGGACTCTGTCAACTTCAGTAAGCTCGGCTCAGAATTTCTTTAGATTCTTGTCTCTTCTTTTCTCTCTCTCTCTCTCTCTCTCTCTCTCTCTCTCTCTCTCTCTCTCTCTCTATTTTTTATAAGGTCTCCGAAATAGTGTTTTTTCTTCAGAGGTTCTTCTCTTTTTTTTCCAGGGTTTTTACAGTGACCTGAGGTCACTATTTATAGAAGAAATGAGGCATCCGTGCAAAGATGCCACACGGGAGCTTGTAAAGGAGCGTGTAAAGGGGTTTAGGGGTGTGTAAGGGCTTACACATCCGTGTAAGCCTTACACAGATGTGTAATGCCTTACACTGATCCCTCCCCCCGTGGCACTCTGTTATACATTGAAAAATCCCATGGCACCTTATTATGCATTGAAAAATCACGTGGCACCCCGTTACGCTTCCTGATATGCTTGTAGGCTGGGTGGCTACGCCGTAGACTGGGCAGCAGTAGCCCTCGGTGGAAATCTTATCACGGCAGTAGCCGTAGGCTGGGCAACAAGTTTTGGATAGGGTTTGGTTTAGGTTGGTCTGCTTTGGTTTGGTTTAAGATTTGGCCTGGGTTAGGGTTTAGGTTAGGGTTTTGGTTTTGGTTCGGGTTTAGGGTTTGGTTTAGGTTAGGGTTTTGGTTTAGGTTTAGGGTTTGGTTTAGGTTAGGGTTTTGGTATTGATTTAGGGTTTGTTTGGGTTTGGGTTTAGGGTTTAGTTTAGGTTAGGTTTTGGTTCAGGTTTAGGGTTTGGTCTAGTTTAGGGTTTGGTTTGGTTTATGGTTTGGTCTGGTTTAGGGTTTGGTTTGATTGAGGGTTTGGTTTGGTTTAGGGTTTGGTTTGGTTTAGGGTTTGGTTTGGTTTAGGGTTTTGGTTTGGCTTAGGGTTTGGTTTAGTTTAGGGTTTTTGTTCGGGTTTAGGGTTTGGTCTAGTTTAGGGTTTGGTTTAGTTTAGGGTTTGATTTGGTTTAGGGTTTTGGTTTAGTTTAAGGTTTTGGTTTGGTTTAGGGTTTGGTTTGGTTTAGGGTTTGGCCTAGTTTAGAGTTTTGGTTTTGGGTTGGGTCTGATTTAGGGTTTGGTTTGGTTTAGGGTTGGGTTTGGTTTGGTTTGGTTTGGTTTGGTTTAGTGTTTGGTTTGGCTTAGGGTTTGGTCTGGTTTAGGGTTTTGTTTGGTTTAGGGTTTGGTCTAGTTTAGGGTTTTGGTTTGGTTTAGGGTTTGGTCTGGTTTAGGGTTTGGTCTGGTTTAGGGTTTGGTGTGGTTTGGGGTTTTAGTCTGGTTTAGGGTTTTGTTTGGTTTAGGGTTTTGGTGTGGTTTAGGGTTTGGTCTGGTTTAGGGTTTTGGTGTGGTTTGGGGTTTGGTGTGGTTTAAGATTTGGTTTGGGTTAGGGTTTGGTTTGGCTTAGGGTTTGGTTTGGTTTAGGGTTTAGTTTGGTTAGGGTTTGGTCTAGGGTTTGGTTTGGGTTCGGATTTGGTTTAACCAGTTCAAAGTTCAGGTAGGCAATACGACACATCTGGGTATCCGTTTTTTCCATACAAGATATCAATGGGACTGTATTTCCAAATGATATCCAATGATTCAGGATTCAAGCACATGCTAGGCTTTTGATGGTCGTATTCTGGCAAAAGGTATCAATGACCACTTTCGGTCACCCTTTCCGCATCATTTTTAAAAATATCGGGCTAAACTTCTAACCGGTCTTACGCTTGATTGTATTCCCCATGTTCTTGCATAGCAGCTTTAAGTTGGGATAGCTGGGATAGTCTGGACTTGCGTCAAAAAATTGGATTTCTTTCCGAAAGAGAGAATACATGTTTCATCACCGCCTGTAATTCATCATTGCCGAGGGGGGACAAAATTTGGTGTCTACAAAAGGCGATTTCTTGGTATGCTCTCCCAGCGGTTCTGTTATTGTGAGTAAAGCTATTTCCATCTAAATATTTATAGGGCAAGAGAGATCACTACTTGGTCGTGTAGCCTTGCACCGGTGTGTGGGCCAATGAGAGTACATGCAAGAGCATATACAGTAAGGGTGTCAAGTCGGCACTAATACCAAATATCAATATCGAGTCGTATCGAATTACCATACCAAAATTGCACTGAAGGAGATTTCGTATGACAAAATGGTTTTTTCTTTTTCTTTTTTGGCATGGTATGATACGATATTGCAATTTAAGACAAAAATGTTTGTTATGTACCGAAACGTACCGAATTACTAAAACAGTATCAAATACCAAAACATATTGAATTCTATACCAAAATATCGAATTATCGACTATATATACATAAAATACAAATAATGGCAAAAATATTATTCTGAATAAAAATCTTACCAAAATCGTATCGAGCCAATACAATATCAATATTGAATTGTAGGTATTCTTCTCGATATAGTATGGTTTCAATATTGATTCTTGGCCTGCTGTGTCATACCGGTTGACACACTTAATATACATGAATGAGATTTTTTATATCCCAATGGTTGAGGTGATAATTTGCAAGCTCATGTGTGTAGGTGTAGAAGCTACACGACCAATCAGTATTCTTTTTTCCACATTTGCCAACTTGCTCAATTAGTTTTTATGGCTCCATTTGGTTGCAAGGTGAATGCAAATTTTGTATGTAAAGTAGATTTAATTTATAGGAAAAATAATAGTAGGTGCTTGGTTGTCTGGAAAATATAAATTGGGTGAATGATAACAGTGAACTTATATTCACAACATTTAATCAGAACCGTTGATTTATCAGTAGAAAAATCTGAAACCTCTACTGTTTTATAGTTCAGACAAACTAATTACTGGCCGCTAGTTGGTTCCTATTATATACCAACTGTTAAGTAGAAACCTCCTATTGACGATAGAACAGAGGTGAGAGATTGAATCTACCGATCGCTATGCAAACACCACCGGTGAGATTCTCTCTCTCTCTCTCTCTCTCTCTCTCTCTCTCTCTCTCTCTCTCTCTCTCTCTCTCTCTCTCTCTCTCTCTCTCTCTCTCTCTCCAGGCATGTTTCAACGCTAACCCTCCTCAATAGATTCTATACTCTAACGTGGACTTCTGAGCACATCCACAAAAACAGGGCTAAGCAGGGAAGTAAGCTTTGATGGATTCTTGTGTTGGAGGAAAGGGGTGTGCGGGAATTAAAGAAATGTCTTAGGAAGTGATTTTTTTTCCTTCCAAAAGTTGTAATATTGATCAACATGTGGAGGCTTTTGGAGTTGAGCGCACCACATTGTGGTTTTTCTCTCATGTTGCAGCAACGAAGAAGAGGTTAGAGAAGAGACCATGTTAGGTGAAATTCGATGGCTAAGCAAAGCATCTTTTTGTTTTTTTTTAATGTCATTACTTCTTGTAGGTTATATCACATGATGGCTCATTATGTTTGATGACGTGTATAATTGAGCCCGTTTGGTATCGTTTAAAAAAAATGGAATCTTCCGTTTGGGGTGTGTGTGTGTGTGTGTGTGTGTGTCATTTCTGTTTCTTTTAAATGAAAAGTGAGAAAAAAAATGAAATATCGTCAATTTGACGAAAAACCCAAGACGTGTTTCGTTTCAATTTAATGGTATTTGGAACTATCGTTCCCGATAGTTGCTATCTCCAAAATTGGGCTCTGCGCATAGACAGTGAAGAGAAGAGGAGCTCGCCCCCTTGTGAAATCAACTGCTGGTATCATTCGACTCTTCTCATTCTTCTCCTTCATCTTCTTCTCTCTTGTTCTTCTTTTGTTTTAACCGCTTCTCCTTCTTCTTCATCTACTATAATCACAGAGCAAACAGGAAGGGATTTAGGGGTTTTTTTGAGCAATTAGAGATAGAAATCGATTTTGGAGTTCAAATCTTCGAGCTTCAACGTTTTGAGGAGAAATTTCTTCGTAACCCTCAAATATTCCCCTAATCGCAGATCAGGTAAATTGCTTCAAATAGGTCATAGAGAGAGGTAACATCTTCTTCTCTTCTGAACCTCTTCCCTTTCTTCTTCTTCTACAATCACATAGTAGGTAAACCGCTACATTTTTCTCTGCCCTGTGAAACCCTAAACAAGTTTGTGTGGGTGTGTGTGTGTGTGTGAGAGAGAGAGAGAGAGAGAGAGGGAGGGAGAGAGAGACCTGATAGAGTGTGGAGAGGGAAGTCTTTGTGGACACACAGCACGGTTCAATGATGTGTTTTATTTATTTATTTTCCTTTTTTTTTGGCACATAGAGCACGGTTCATTCCTTTGCCCAGTTCGTCGGCTTCTTCACGTGAGAATCAGGTAGATGTTCTCTATAAACTCCTTCACCTAATTTTGATATTTGTTTGATCTCTATCAAGTTCCAAATCTGATTTCAAGATTTTTTTGTTACTTTGCTTGGTTTTATTGGAGCTTTGTGGAGCTATGTTACTTTCTATAATGTAGTACTAGAATCATTTACATCTATATACTATCATGTAAGTAATAAGATCCAGTAACAAGTGTTAATTAGCAAGGCAAGCAGGTTCTTCAGTGGCTCATCCCATTGCATATTTCTGTGTCCATGCCCTTGCTTTCTCATTATAAATCCTCCTTTCATTATCATAAAGATGACCAATTGAATTCACAAAGCCCTCTACATTTGGATCAGGAAGTAGGGAGCATATGGACAGTAAAACTTTCTCAATAACCAAGGTAAGGCTCCAAAGTTCTTTTTAGCATATCAACATGGATATTGCCATTTGCATCAATGTTTGGATAATAGGCCTACACAACAGATCATTAATTGTTAGTTTTGATTTGATAAGAGCTAGACTTCTCTAATCTAACAATGATTTAGGCAATTGGGTCATAGATAGTGTAGCAAAACTATGTTTTGTTTTCATTTTTCCTCCAAATATGAACTGATTAAGCTTCTGAAAACAATCCTACTCATACTAGGAGTGTTTGATTTGGAAGGTTTCATGAATCTAATATTGAACTTGATTACAGAATACTGCAATTGAGAATTTTCTTTATCAATCCCTATCTTCAATTTCAGATTCTGACAAGCATTCGAAACAGTCCTATTCTATGTAGGATTGCATCTAAGGATTTTAAACGTGAAATCAAGTCATTTTTGCTTTTTTTTTTTTTTTTTGATATGATATTCTGCTGATTATGCTGAACTAGAAAATAACTTATACAATGGGTTTTTTTTTTTCAGTCATGGGTTTCTTTTTTGCTCCCTACCACTTAAAAAATAACTTGTACAATGGGATGACCATAAGGCATAATATAAGTGATTAAACTTCAAAGAAAGAGTAAAGGAAGTGCAAGTTTGGGAGGTTAATAGTGTGAACTAGAAAGATTATTGAGAAATCAGCTTTTTTATCTAAGTTGGAAAGTGGTATGTGTTTTGTATGTCTTCTAACACCATAATATCTGCTAACTTTGGGATTTTCATATAATGTTTAGTTATTATGTCTAGAAGTAGTATCCCTACAGTTAAGTGGTCAGATCTTGAGACTAATGTTTTCATTGATGCAATGAAAGAAGATGTAAAAAATGGTCACAAATCCGGTAATTCATTTAACAAGACTAGATGGGCGGATATTACAACCCAATTTGAAAAGGCTTTAAATCGTGTAATTGGGAGAGAACAATTAACCAACAAGATGAACAAGTTGAAATATGAGTTGTTACACCCGTGCCCAAATCCGCTCTAATTTGAAATTTTGTGACAAGCCTCGGATCAGAGATTGAAAGTACAATCGGGTTTTGGCTTGCAGTTGCACATTGCCGAAGGGGTAGGGATGACCCCACATATTCATGCATCGTGTGCCTATCTAACTGGAGGGGATTCATACCTTCCAACCCCAGATGGTAAGTGACCCTATTCCCCACATTTGATTTTCGACATGCATCAAAATTATCGAAAAGCCTTGAGCATATCCAAGGGCAACCATCTGTGCGAGACCAACCCTGGGACAACAAGTTGTCGAGATAGCAAGTTGTCTTGACCACTAGAAACAAGCCACCAGAAGCAGCCTGGGCCTGGATCCGGTCCCTGTTTTCGGTGGGTTGACAAGCTGCTGTCAAGGTTTCGATGCACGTGGTTCTTGCCACTCTCGTGTAAATGACTCTGGATGATCCCAAATCATCCTCCACACCTTCCTCGTGATGTGGGCACTTTATGAACCTAATGTGGGTCCTCGTGCCCTGAAATTCATTTTAACCCTTTTGATTCAAAAGAAGTCCAAACCAAAACAGACCTTAAGGCCCACTTAAGTTATAAGTTGGGAAATGAGGATTCATTTCCTCATTTCCCTTGTGCTCAACATAGGAGAGGAGAGAAAGAGGAGAAGAAAGAAGAAAAAGAGGAAGGAGAAGGGGTTGGAGGCCTACCTTGGTGCCGACTACCGCCTTGTTGCCAGAATCACTGCCGGAGGTAAGTACAACCTCCCATTACTACTCTCCCTCTTCATTTTGACCTAAGTAGGGCTAGGTATGAATATAATCTTAATGTACAAACTATGTTAGGGTTGTAGGATGAGTGTTCTACCCCCCTGGTGTTGTTACCGAGCTTTAACCAAGCCCAATGAGCTCTGGCAATATGTAATGCCAAAAGACCAACTAGGGTTTTGATTATTCGATCAACGTATCTCCCAAACGGCTTAGTGGAATTGGAATTTTCTTGGCTTAGTATGATTCTAGGAACATCCCCTACAAGCTCCATGGAACAAATCCTGGCAATCGGGCCCGAGCCAAAAAACCCTAAAATAGTTGGACTGCCCTGAACCTCCACTGGAAATAGCCCACCGGATCCACTGGGTCTGTTTCAATGGTATATTTCTTGTGGAAATACCCTGTTTTCGGTGGTTATTTCCGATGACATTACTGTCATTGGGAGACAGTGTCTGTACGCTTTAAGGGTGACCTGTGTGGGTCCCCCCCAATGGCTTTCACACATACTGATGTACAATTCCCTTGTGTCTAGGATAATGGCACGCATGCGCCCCAAATCTGGAATTGAATTGATCGATCGGTGGTCGTACTTGGACCCAAACACACCCGATCGTAAAATAGGTGAGGGAAGGACTGTGTTTAATTCTAAAATGTTTATTATCATTAAATTGCTCACATATTTAGAATTATATGTTTAATTGTAATTATTCAAATACGACTACTTTATGCTACATTAGCATTTTACGATTTTGATATGAATTGTATGGAAATGTATGACAGGATCCGGTGTGATCGAGGTGGTACCGGTACCATGATCATCGTGTGTTTGGTTGTGTGTGTGAGACGGAATCCGATATGGCCGAGGTGGTATTGGTGTCGTGATTGCCATATGTATGTTGCATTCAATCATTAATTATGTGCATTAGATTTGTAGTCACGGGTTACACTTTGTGGCCAAGGTCTCGTTGGTATCGTGTACCCTGGAACTACATTTGGAAATGGATATGCTTCGTGGCCGAGGTCTTGTTAGTGTTGTGTAGTCCATACTCAACTACTATTTATATACTAGATTAGGTAAACGTTCGTGGGTTACACTTTGTGGCCAAGGTCTCACTGGTATCGTGTACCCCGGGATTATATTTGGAGATGGATTACACTTTGTGGCTAAGGTCTCTCCGGTATCGTGTAATCCATACTAACTGTATCATGAAGGTATGTAGTATATATATGGTTAGGTATCACTCCCTATGCTATGCACCCTTGCAAACAGGGGTTGATGTGTTGGACTATGCATTTAATTTTCGTAATCATGCATCATAAATTACTACTGCTATTGTCTCGCTTGGATGTGCTTGACCCCATCCCTCACTAAGTGAGTTGGAAAGCTCACTCCATGCATACACCCCTTTTTAGATGATGATACAGGTACCATGGTGCCAATGGCTGGTCACTCACTATCTTCTGGGTTGGAGCATGGTGTGAGCAACTAGTGGATGCCCGAAGCGGGAGAGCACTATTAAGACTGTGCTTGTGACCACTGTGCTTATGCCACACCGTGAGATTGAACATCATACTGTGATATTTTTGGGTATAACTATGGGTTGTATATTGTTTTGAGATTTTATTATATGTCATGGATGAATGTAACAGAATAATTCAGTTATTGCTATTATATTATCATTAGATGTTTCCCTATTGTATTTATGATTCCGCGACTATACTCTGATTCTGCTGCTTATGTTGGTTCGTGGTGTGGGACTGTGAAAATGTTAAGGTACTACTATCAGAGATCCTAGTAGGTTGTAAGACAAGTACGTGTCTTACTCACACCGTCGGTATTCCTAATGGCAAGTTGGGTCTACCGAGAATGGGGTGTGACAGCTGTGGTATCAGAGCGTGAAGCTCTGCCTTAATTTACAATCTCGACCAAACCATGACTTGGGAAATTAGGATTTAAATAAAAATCTCAAGACAACAATAATAGAAAATTTCACAATTAGGAGACAAGCATATGTGTTAAAGCCATTTCTTTATAATAAAGAACTTGAATATGGAAAGCAGGAAATCCTAATTAGCCTAAGTCTAAGAAATTAAACAACTAAAGCAAATGACAGAATGCAAAAGTTCAACTAATCCAAAAATTTTAAAGTCAAATAAAACATGAAAAGGGAAATCCTAGAAAAACTATAGTGGCAAACATGCCACTACTCTTGTTGCTGCTGCTAGTTCTGTCCTTAGCCCTGAGCTTGGTTAGGACCATGCATTCCTGGAGGCACTGGAATACCTAGATGAAAGACCATCGCCTGCATCTGTGCCTCTGGGGAGACCACTCTATTGTCCATAAGACAATAGGTCATGTCTATGCTCTCGAGGCAGCCATTTTTGCTCCTCATCAGTGATGTAGTGGTATCCATACGAGCCATAACATCATTGAGACCGTAATGCCTCACACCCCTAGTACTCTAAGATGTAGAAACCACCATAGAACCCATAGCCTGGGGATCAGGTGGTGGAGCCCCACCAACCCCAGTAGCTTCTCCTCCTGCACCACCCACACCTCCACCAACATCACCGATACCGCCACCCTCTACCTCTATAGGATGCTGACCCTCTCCGAGAATAGGAGTCACCTCCCGTAGATCTATGGTCATCTTCCTTAGAGAATCTTGGTTGAAGTCTGTGACCCCTTCACCCAAGCATGCCTCACCCTCCAAGTCCACCCCAAAGCAATGGAAGATGTCAATCAATATCCTCCCGTAGCATAGGTTCCCAACTCGACGATCCTGCCCCTCAGACCAAATTACTGTAGTTTACATTAGGAGGTAAGGAAGATGTATCTGCACCCCCATGTATATGCAGTAAGTCACATAGGCATGCAATAAAGATACCTCATCGTAGTGCCCACATGTGGGGAGGACATTCAGTTGGACTGCCTGACAGACAACCTTCGAAGTGGCAAGGTAGTTAACTATGCTATCCCATCCACTGGCCTCCTTAGTCAGCATATTGTCTACCTCTTGAAGGGTATCGAGACTCTGGAAGTTATAGGTTGGAGCCCGAGGTGGGTAGTACACTAGATCACCTGCATTGCTGATCATCAAAATATTGACCAGCTGCCCCATGTCGAAGGAGATTTCCACCTCCTTTACATAGGAGGTGATCCGCATCTCTTTGGTACCCCAATTCACGTATTCCATATTAGAGTAGAATAGCCTGACCAATGTGGGGTAGTAGCATTTGTTGGGTTTCAGGATGCGGTACCACCCTATCTCCTCAAACTGAATGCGTGAAAGTCGTTGGTCCTCACATAGACTTCCGGGTCTACGTTACGATGCTCAAAGAATTCTCAATGGTCTCGCTCAACCACAGAGCAGAACAGGATTGGGTTGAATGGATCAGCGGTGTCTTACTCCTCTTGTATAAGAGCACATCGGGTACGTACACGGCATCTAGACATCATTGCAAGATGATTCCTAAGGATTTGAAATGGAAAACCTAGTTAAATGGCTAAATGCAAAACTCACAGAGAAGAAAATCACAAAACTAGGTTGCAGAGATGAGAAACATACCTTGGATGCGAATACGGCACCAATCGATCACAAAATAGCGAGAGGAAGATAGGGAATGGGTAGCAAAATACTTCTTGGTCGTTTCCAAACCTTTCCCACAAGAGCAAATAGGGTTTTGTGTAAAAGAACCAATACCCGAGCCTATATATAAACGTGTTGAATCCATCGGAAACAGCCCACCGAAAACACTGGGCATGAATCCGGTGTCTGTTTTCGATGAAATAAAAAGCCCAATTGAGCTCTCTGTTTAGTTCACCGGAAATAACACTGATATTTTTGGTGAATTAAACCATATTTTTGGTGATATAACCCCCTATTTCTGGTGGAATTTTTGGAAAATAAATCATTTTATTTTCAAAATCTAAGATTTTATTTGGTTACTTTAATGGGGTACCCCTTTGGGATACATGTGCGATCGGATCTTAATACGTGTGGACCCCACTTATGCATGCCCTAACCCTAATTTTTCATATTGTATATGTGTGGGACCCACTATGTATGCATGTGTTCCAATTACATGCAACCTTGTTTATACATATGCACTAATCGGATTCCTTCACAGGAATCATGTCATGCCAGAACACCCGATCCCGATCCCAATCATACCTGTTACCTCCCGCTTCCCCTACACGGAATCGGGGTAGACCCCGTAATGTGCCTCTGGCTCTGCCTGTGCTTACAACTCAGGATGTGGCATCTATCATGAATAACATGATGCGGGAAGTGGAAGAAAGGAAAAACCAGTTTATGGTCGGGATCAATAATAGAATCCAAGCGGTAATGGAAGCCCGCACCTCCTACTCCACCAGCACCCATTCTAATACCTGCTGGATCGGCTATCCTTCAAACATCTAGTGGAGCACAAGTGCATGGGCACGTGTAAGACCTGATGCCGAAACTAGCTCAAGCCTATGTAGAGGGTTGGACAGACTTGACAAAAATAATGAAAAAGTTTCAACAGCTTAGGCCCCCATGCTTCTTAAAGGTGGGCCAAGACCCTTTGTATCCATCAAGATGGATTGGTGGAATGGAGAAGGTTTTTAGACTGATGGACTGCACTGATGAGCAAAAAATTTTATGTGTGGGCTATCAGTTACAGAATGAAGCGGATGATTGGTGGAGTACCACCGAGCCTATTCTGAGGGCTAGTAACCTCAACCCTACTTGGGCAGACTTTAAAGGGGCCTTCTTTGAGAACTATTTTTCGGAAAGCTTCCGGGATAGGAGAGAGTGTGCGTTCTCTCAGTTGGTTCAAGGTTCCCGGTCTGTGCTTGAGTATTAGCAACGCTTCGAGGAGCTATTCCATTTTGCTCCTGAGCATCTTAGAGGTGATAGAGCCAAGGCCAAGAAGTTTGAGAAAGGGTTGAGGCCAGGTATTGGGTCAACCATTGTGGGGTTGAAACTGCAAACCTATGCTGAGGTGGTCCAAGTGGCCAAGTCTATTGAAGACCTGCATAAGGATAACTACACGGTTTAGCAAGGAACGAGAAAGAGGCCAATGGGATCTATTGATTCTAGGGGAGGCAGCAAACCTTTCTGAGTGCCCTATGGCAACCCAACTTCAGCACAGTTCAGGAAGCCTAAAGCTAGTCAGAATTCTCAGTCCTCCCGATTTAGTGTTGTGTCTCAGTCTATGGGATCAAGCCTGAGATGCTTTCATTGTGATTAGCTGTGCCACATGGCGAGGACATGCCCCCACCGAAGGCCAGGTGATGCACCCTACACTATGCTGCCTAGACCCCAGTCCCCAGCAGACATATTCAACCCCTAGGCTAGCACAGCCCTCACAGGGCCAAAGACCACAGGGCAAAGTATTTGCTATGACTGCAGAAGATGCTGAGGCTACACCTAGTGTAGTGATAGGTACATTATTGATATCATTGTTGCCTGCACATGTGTTATTTGGCTCAGGAGCCTCGCATTCGTTCGTGTCATCGGCATTTGTGAAGAAGATGAGCATTCCACCCAAGGGACTGACTCAATGTTTGGTTGTGAGCACCCCTACAGGAAGTGTAGTGGGTTTAAACTATGTTTATGAGCATTGCCCAGTGACCATAGGTGATCATGAGTTGAATGCTCACTTAATCGAGTTGGATATGACCGACTTCGATGTGATATTAGGAATGGACTGGTTGTCCGCATACAGAGTCAGTGTGCTATGTGCAAAGAAGACTATCATTTCCAGACCTTGTGATGATGATGAGTTTGTATTCTAAGGGGATAAGCCCAAGAAAGCCAAGAAGAGTATTATATCCGCACTCCAGATGAAGAAGCTACTGAATAAGGGATGTCAAAGCTACTTAGCATCTGTGATGGATACTAAGATAGAGATTAGGCCATTGATCGAGCTTGATGTGGTGAGGGAATTTTCTGATGTATTCCTGGATGACTTGATAGGTCTGCCCCCGGACCGAGAGACAGAGTTTGCTATAGACCTACTCCCCGGCTCGGCACTAGTGTCAAAAGCCCCTTATCGCATTGTCCCAATAGAATTGAAGGAATTACAAGTGCAACTTCAAAACCTTCTAAAGAAGGGATTTATTAGACCTAGTGTATCCCTATAGGGAGAGCCGGTATTGTTTGTCAAGAAAAAAGACGAAAGTATGAGATTGTGCATTGATTACAGGGAGCTTAATAAGCTAACCATTAAGAACCGGTATCCCTTGCCAAGGATAGACAATTTATTTGATTAGTTGTAGTGTGTGAAGGTATTTTCCAAGATTGACCTCAGATCGGGCTACCACCAGCTTAAGATCAAGGATAATGATGTTAGTAAGACAGCCTTTAGATCAAGGTATGGATATTATGAATTCTTGGTGATGTCATTCGGGTTGACCAATGCACCAGCTGCATTTATGGATTTGATGAACCGGGTATTCCAGGGTGTCTTCGACAAGTTTGTGATTGTATTCATTGATGACATTTTGGTCTACTCCAGGAGTGCGGAGGAGCATGCTGTTCACCTGAGGTTAGTACTACAATGGTTGAGGGAGAAGCAACTCTATGCCAAATTCAGCAACTGCAAGTTTTGGTTGTCACAGGTGGCATTCTTAGGACACATTGTTTCAGACAAGGGTATAGAGGTTGACCCAGGCAAGGTGAAGGCAGTTCTAGAATGGAAGACTCCCAAGAGTGTAGTAGATGTCCGTAGTTTTCTGGGATTGGCCAGATACTAAAGGAGGTTTATCAAGAACTTCTCTCGCATTGTCACTCTGATGACCCGATTCACATGAAAGGGTGTAAAGTTTGAGTGGTCTAATGCTTGTGAGAAGAGCTTCAAGGAGCTAAGGCAAAAGTTGGTATCAACTCCAGTTTTGACTATTCTGACCGGTACAAGTGGTATGGTTGTTTATAGTGATGCCTCCAAGCTGGGATTGGGTTGTGTATTGATGCAGCACTGGAAAGTCATTGCTTATGCATCCCGTCAGTTGAAGGATTATGAAAAGAACTACCCCACCCATGATTTGGAACTGGCAGCTGTGATTTTTGTACTAAAAATCTGGAGACACTACCTGTATAGTGAGAAGAGTGAGATCTTCAGTGATCATAAGAGCCTCAAGTACTTCTTCACCCAATAAGAGCTCAACATGAGACAGAGGCGTTGGTTAGAGCTAATAAAAGATTATGATTGTACTATCCACTATTACCCAAGAAAGGCAATGGGATAGCCGATGCACTTAGTCAGAAATCCCAGTCACTGACTCTTGCATCATTGACCACCAATGAGTATCTTCTAGAGGAGGCCAGGAAACTAGACTTGGAGCTATTAGTAGAGGGTGTCACTTTGTCACTATTTGCATTAGTGGTGCAACCTAGTCTGGTGGATAAGATCACTGCAGCTCAGGTTACTGATACAGAATTGCAAAAGCTGATAGCAGAATGCCAGGAAGGAACCCAAAAGGACCTGGATTTCCCTGTAACTGAAAGTGGAATTCTCAAGTTCAAAGGGAGGTTGTGTGTGCCTAGTGATGGTGATTTGAGAGACACAGTTTTGAGAGAGGCACATAACTCTCCATACTCCATTCACCCTGGCAGCACCAAAATGTACACGAAACTCAAAGGCTCCTACTAGTGGAAAGGAATGAAGAATGATGTGGCCACACATGTGTCCAGATGCCTCACATGCCAGCAAGTCAAGGCTGAGAGGCAGAGGCCTCATGGGTTATTACAGTCCCTGCCTATTTCGGAGTGGAAATGGGAGAATATTACTATGGACTTCATCACAGGCCTACCCCGTACATAGAAGGGTATGGATGCCATTTGGGTAATTGTGGACCGCTTGACTAAGGCAGCTCACTTTATCCCAATCAAGATCATATTTTTTATGGACAAGTTGGCCAAGTTGTATGTCGATAACATCATCAGGTTGCATGGTGTAGTAGTAAGCATCATCTCTGATCGAGATCCCAGGTTCACTTTCAAGTTCTGGACATGTGTGCAGCCCTTATTAAGTTCTCCTACAACAACAGTTATCAGGACACCATCAGAATGTCCCCATTTGAGGCACAGTATGGCAGGAAGTGCCGAACTCCACTCTATTGGGATGAGGTTGGTGAGCGGCATATTTTTGGTTCAAACTTGATACAGGCTACTAGTGAGAAGGTGAATCTAATCAGAGAAAGCATCAAGGTAGCTCAATCCAGGTAGAAAAGCTATGCGGATGTTAGGAGGAACATCTGGAGTTTGGTGTTGGAGACAAGGAGTTCTTGTGGATCTCCCTAGTTAAAGGGGTGATGCGGTTCGATAAGAAGGGAAAACTTAGTCCAAGGTTTATGGGACCATATACTGTACTGGAGAGGATCAGACTGGTAGCTTACCGAATAGCTTTACCACTAGAGTTGGAGGATACTCATGATGTCTTTTATGTTTCTATGTTGAGGAAGTACATTCCTGACCCCGCTCACATCTTGACTTACATACCCCGTGAGTTGGATGGGAATTTTTCCTATGTGGAGTATCCAGAGAAGATCGTTGATCGGAAGGACCATATTCTTCGCTATCGCACTATTTCCTTTGTCAAAGTGAAATGAATGAACCACCCCGAACAAGAAGCATCCTAGGAGTGAGAAGATGAAATGATGAAGCAATACCCTCGATTATTTGATTTGCCAGGTATTTTCAATTTCGATGATGAAATTCTTGTAAGGTGGGGGGGATATTACACCCATTCCCTAATCTGGTCTAATTAAAAATTTTTGTGACAGGCCTCAGATCGAAGATCAAAGATCGAAAGTATGATCAAATTTTGGCTCACGACTGAGCATAACCAAAGGGGTAGGGATGGCCCCACATGTTCGTGCATCTCGTGCCTATCTAACTTGAGGGGATTCATACCTTCCGATCCCAGATGATAAGTGACCCGACTCCCCACACTTGATTTTTGGCACACATCAAAATTGTCAAAAATCCTTGAGAAAGTCCAAGGGTAACCACCCGTGCGAGACCAACCCTGGGACAGTAAGTTGTCATGACCACCAGAAACAAGCCACCGGAAGCAGCCTGGGCCTAGATCCGGTGCCTGTTTCTGGTGGGTTGACAGGCTGCTGTCGAGGTTCCGATGCCCGTGGTTCCCACCACTCGCATCGTAAATGACTCTGAATGATCCCAAATCATCCTCCACGCCTTTCTTGTGATGTGGGCACTTTATGGACCTAAATGTGTGGATCATCGTGCCCCGAAATTCATTTTAACCCGATTGGTTCAAAAGAGGTCCAAACCAAACAGACCCTAAGGCCCACTTAAGTTATAAGTTGGGAAATGAGGATTCATTTCCTCATTTCCCTTGTGCCCAACGTAGGAGAGGAGAGAAAAAGGATAGGAAAGAAGAAGAAGAGGAAGGAGAAGGGGTTGGAGGCCTACCTTGGTGTCGGCTGCTGCCTTGTTGTCAGAGGTAAGTATAATCTCCCATACCACTCTCTCTTCATTTCGACCTAAGTAGGGCTAGGTATGGATGGAATCTTGATGTAAAAACCATGTTAGGGTTGTAGGATGAGTGTTCTACCCTCCCGGTGTTGTTACCGAGCTTAAACCAAGCCCAGTGAGCTCCGACAACATATAATGCCAAAATACCAATTAGGGTTTCGATCGTTCGATTGATGTATCTCCCAAACGGCTCAATGTAATTCGAATTTTCTTAGCCTAGTACAATGCTAGGAACATCCCCAACAAACTTCACGGAACATATTTTGGCAATCGGGCCTGAGCCAGAAAACCCCAAAATAGTTGGATTGCCCTAAACCTCCACCAGAAATAGCCCACCAGATCCACTGGGTTTGTTTTCAGTGGCATATTTTCAGTGGACATAGAGCCTTATGTGCTCTCTGTCACCTCCATCGGAAGCAGGTCTGATATTTCTGATGGAAATGCCCTGTTTTCGATGGTTGTTTTCGGTGACATTACTGTCATTGGGAGACAGTGTTTGTACCCTTTGGGGGTGACCTATGTGGGTCCCTCCCAATGTTTTTGATATGTACTGATGTATGATTCTATTATGTCTAGGACAGTGACATGCACATGCCTCAAACCTAGAATTAAATTGATCGATTGGTGGTCGTACTTGGACCCGAACACACCCGATTGTAAAACAGGTGAGGGATGGACTGTGTTTATTTCTAAAATGTTTATTATCATTAAATTGGTCACATGTTTAGAATTATATGTTTAATTGTAATTATTCAAACACGATTACGATATGCTACATTATCATTTTACGATTTTGATATGAATTGTATGGAAATGTATGACGAGATCCGGTGTGGCCGAGGTGGTACTGGTACCGTGAGCGTCGTGTGTTTGGTTTTGTGTGTGATATGGAATCTAGAGTGGCCAAGGTGGTACCGGTGCCGTGATTGCCATATGTATGTTGCATTCATGCATTGATTATGTATATTAGAGTTAGTTGTAGTCGCAGGTTACACTTTCTAGCCAAGGTCTCGCTAGTATCGTGTACCTTGGGACTGCATTTGGAAATGGATATGCTTCGTGGCCGAGGTCTTGCCGGTGTTGTGTAGTCAATACTCAACTGCTATTTGCATGCTAGATTAGGTAAACAGTCGTGGGTTACACTTTGTGGCCAAGGTCTCACTGGTATCGTGTAACCCGGGACTGTATTTGGAGACGGATTACATTTTGTGGTGGGGGTCTCTCTGGTATCATGCAATCCATACTAATTGTATCATTATGGAGGCATATAGTATATATATGATTAGGTATCACTCCCTATGTTATGCACCCTTTCCAACAGGGGTTAAGGTGTTGGATAACCCATTGTGGTATCTTTGATGTGCCTTTCCGAAGTGTCACTCCCATGACACGATGTGATTGTTGTCAGAGGCGGGAAACTGTCCGGGGTGGCTGATGTCTTACCGGTGCCATGACTACCAGGAGGGGGTTATTAGGGGTTTGCTGGGTGACCCATGGATACATACGAGGACCAACAGGCTTCTAATCATGGCTAGGGTTTATATCGCTGCATAGTCGATGTCGTTTCTGAGACAAGGGATACAGCCTAATGTGCCGTAGTAGCATTTACTAGACTTAGTTTGTATTGTTAGGTGGATAATAAACAAATGAACTGCATCACGAGCATCATGAACTATGTGTTTAATTTTTGCAATCATGCATCATAAATTACTACTGCTATTGTCTTTTTTGGATGTGCTTAACCCCACCCCTCACTGAGCAAGTTGGAAAGCTCACTCCATGCATACATCCCTTTTTAGAAAATGATGCAGGTACCATGGTGCCAATGGCTAGTGACCCAATATCTTTTGGGTTGGAGTATAGTGTGAGCAACTAGCGGATGCCCGAAGGGGAGAGCACGATCAGGACTGTGCTTGTGAGCATTGTGCTTACGCCGCGCCGTGAGATTGTACATCATATTTTGATACTTTTTGGGTATAACTGTGGGTAGTATATTATTTTAAGATTTTATTATATGTCATAGATAAATGTAACAGAATAATTCGGTTATTACTATTATATTATCATTAGATGTTTCCCCATCGTATTTATGATTCCGCTACTATACTCTGATTTCGCTGCTTATGTTGGTTCGTGGCGTGAGACTGTAAAAATGTTAAGGTACTACTATCAGAGATCCTAGTAGGTTGTAAGATAGGTACGTGTCTTACTCACACTGTCAGTATTCCTAATGGCAAGTTGGGTCTACCGGGAATGGGGTGTGACACGAGTACCAATAATTCAAGCAACTACTTGACACTACTAGATTTGGATGGAACTCAATGACAAAATTAGTCACAATTGATGATGAGTCCATTTGGGATAGGGCAATATAGGTACAATAGATCTCATTCGCTAGTTGAATTATTTCAAAATTAGATTATTATGAGTAGTATATCTAACATGTACAATGACTGCTTATGTAGGGAAATCCAGGTTGGTTGAGATACAAGAAGTATGCACTAAACAACTCATCAGATTTGAGCAAGATATTTGGGGATGCCTATGCTGGAGGAAACTTAAGGGCTGACAGCGCTCAAGATTTGGATGACATCGATGGTGATAATGCTGTTGATATTGAGCAAGTCTTTGAATCTCCTAGTACCCTGAAGCATTTAGGCATGGATGACCCCTTCTAGCAGGATACTCCAACTCATACCACCACAAAGCGAAATCTTGATAGGACACCCACGGGACGAAGAAAAAAGAGCACCAATAAGGGAGACAACCACGTCAAGGACTTGTATGGAAAGTATTTATCCATCAAAATCGAGAAAGCATCCAGTACTTCCGTTACATCTCCTGTTCATGGTGGAAAAGGTGCATCTCGTCCTTGAGATTTCAGTGTGAGCGCATGTGAGGTGGTATTATCCTCCATACTGGGTACGTCAAAGGAGACATACTTAAAGGCCACCAGTCATATGTGTGTTGATCTAAGTTGGAGGGAGTTGTTTGTCTGTGTAGAGCCTATTAAGAGGACTTGGATTTTAGATGCCTTGGAGTAGTTTAAGGGCAATGGGCCCTTTGTTTGATTCTCCTATTGAGACTAATTATGATGGTTGTGTTTTAATGCTGCTTTTGATGATTTTGGATTCAGGACAATACTTTGGATGATGGCTACTTGTGTTTTATTTCTTTTGTTTTTTTTTTATTGATATGTGTAATGTTGAACCTGTGTTTTGCGTAAAACAATGTGTCATATTGTTATGTTTTACAGTTATTTGTTTGAAATTGATAAGTAGTTGTCAATTTATTTCAAATGCATTATGTGAAACTTCTGGTGATGAAGAAGATATGATCATTCACATGAGAATGGAATTAATGAGAAAGGATGTATATACTTGGGAACCATATAGGGAGAGTGTATTTCCAGGGGCTGTCATGATGCATGAGGTATTGAATGGGCATGCCAACAGATGCTATGAACAGTTTAGGATGGAACATCATGTCTTCCTCAACCTATGTGATTATGTTAGACATAAGGGGTGATTAAAAGACACGACCAACATCCAAGTGGATGAACAACTTAGAATGTTCCTATGGATTGTTGGGAAGGGTTTAAGTAATAGGGACACCCAAAATCATTTCAACCACTCAGGAGAAACAGTTAGTCGAACATTCCATGTTGTCTTGATTGCAATGCAATGTCTAGCTAAGGAGAAAAGCAGACCACCAGATGTCTGTATAATACCAGCAAAGATTGCACATAACCCAAAATACTACCTTTTTTTAAGGTAAATATGTTAATATGATACATTTTTGTAATTAAATATATGAATATTTATATTCTTATATATAGTGACCATTTAATTATCAATATATGTCATAGCACTGTATTGGCGCCATAGATGGTACTCACATCCATGCAGTAGTTCCAAGAGAGGATCAAACTCGATATAAGAATCGAAAGGGGATCACAACTCAAAATATGATGTGTGCATGTTCAATTGACATACGATTCACACATGTGTATGAGGGATGGGAAGGTAGTGCAAATGATTGTCGAATACTTGAATAAGCAAGGAATGATCCTCAATTGAGTTTTTCACATCCACCTCCAGGTATTAACTTTATTCTAGTATATTAGATTTTCATTTGAGTATGTAATAACATATATTATTTTTCGTTTGTCGGAAAGTATTATGTTGTCAACTCTGGGTGTGCTAGCCAATCTGGATTTTTGACACCATTTAGGGGTGAGAGCTACATGACTATAAAGGGCCTAGAAGATCCCCAAGAATAGCAAAAGAGTTGTTCAATTATAGGCATTCATCACTTCGGAATATCATTGAACATACATTTGGGGTATTGAAGAACAAATTTCATATTTTAAGGCAAATGCATGGGCACCAATTCTCAGTGAAAGTTCAGGCATCAATCGTACTGGCATGTTGTGGGCTCCACAACTATATTAGAGAAGAGCATGTTGTTGATGCTGAATTCGTGGGGATGAGTAATATTCAAAAGTTCCAGAAGATGAATTGAATCCGCCACATGAAAATTTCATTGATCATTCTACAGCATAATCAAGTCAACGAAATAGGGTAAAAGAGATGAATATCGCTAGGCTATGAATTACAAATGTAATGGCTAAACAGCAAAGAATGCCTGAACTAGTTGAAAACTGAAACTGATAACTAATTGGACAAAGCTGAAAACCTAAATTGATGTTTCAAGTGATGTAGTACTTGTTTTATGTTACATTTATGTAGGTGGTACAAATTTATATATTATTAAGAATGTCATATATTTGGATGCTATTTTAACTTCTTTGATATTTAAATTACTGTTATAAATGACTTCTTCTACGCCTCCACTCATAATAGCAAATTGTGAAATTTACGGGAAGAGTTATGCTAAATATACAACTAAGTCGGGTAAAAATATTGGAAGAGAATTTTTCAAGTGTCAAGATTCATGTAATTTTTTCATATGGGTGTACCAACTACATCTATGTAGATGTGGTAAAGGTCAATGCAAAGTACGAACTGCGATGAAAGGTCCAAAGAAGGGATAGTATTTTCTATGTTGTCCAAATTCAACTGGGATAATTTATTTCTACGATTGATCTATACCTATGGATAATTTTAGATTCTTTTTTTAATTTGATGTTAAATTTCAACGACCCTAATCACATCTATTATTTTATATAGGCTGATAACCGTGGATGTGATATATTTGTAATTGAAAGATGAAACACATATCTCTACTATACAACATACATTATATTCAGAAAGCTCAACATCAATAGCATCCACACCACCGTCCACTTCGAATGAGTACATGAAAGGATATCTGGAAGGGACACTTAAAGGATTATAGGACCAAACAAATAAGATGAAAGAGATCCTCTATGCATTCAGGTCTTTAGATTTTGACAAAAAGTAAAAATTTAGGGAATTATGTAATGCATAATTAACTTGGACAAGGCATTGTTAATTCTGTACTTTATTTATCCTTAAACCATTTTTTTTTAAATTTGGTATGTAATACTTTATTGTCCCAAAGGATAGTAATTTCTATTAGTATTTTAATGTTATTTATGTAATTATTGATTTAAAAAAATGTTTCTGAAACAAGCATTACCAAACGGCACAACTATCATTTTTCTATTCTAAAACTATTCCAGAAACAGATTCACCAAACAACCTTAAATCGTTTAAAAATGGCGTTTTGACACAGAAACTGAAATTTCCATTTTTTACAAAAACGATACCAAACGGAGCCTTATTATTTTCTGCAGTTGGTCACGTTACTTTGGAGACTTGGTCGGTTTTAAGTTTTCTAACCAACATCTATAATCCTTGCTAAAGCAATAAACAGAACACGAACTGAACTTGGCAGCTACCCGGGTTGCAGCCAAGTAGTTGCAACCCCATGGGTACGGATGGAAAATTCCATCCTATGAATGTATTGTCCAACCTACTACTTTCCCAACTGTTATCAAGGGTTGCAGCCATGGTTTTAGATATTGGTATTGATTGAGGCCGATCTGGATTGGATTTGATATTATCGTACAAAATACCTAATTTTTATAAAAGACAGATAAAATTGACCGATCCAATGATGCCGATAACTAAATCCTTGATTGCAGCTGATGAAATTTAAAGCATCATAATTCCTAATCAGATTAAAAGATCTTGCCAACATACCATGAATTGTTTCAATACAAGAAGGGGAAACGATATATCGTTTACCATCAATGACGTGCTGTTCCTAGTGGAGCTTGACGCAGCCATTGATACTATTCTTGGATGAATGAACAACCTTCTTCTTCTTCTTCTTCTTCTTCAATCGTTATCATTGTCATCTTCTTTTTCAGTGGAATTAGAATGGGCGGTGTGGCTTGCAGCAGCAAGAGGCAGTTGGGGACATTGGGAGAGAAAGAGAGGAGTTGCAGTGGAGCCTGTGCTTTTGGGATGGAGGTTGGAGAGGTAAGTGGGTTGGGGGTGTTGGGTATGGGTCGAAATAGGGAGTGATCGGTTAAGTTGGTAAAGTTATTCTTCTTTATTTGCAATCATTGGACTTGTTCCCTCCATGTGTTGCGCAATCAAGCCCCTATGGGCACTCTATAGGCAATGCACCCTATGGTGAGGATCTGGATCCTCATGGATTCTCTTTTATTTCATATATTTATTTATTTTGTAATTTGTAATTCTCTCATAGAATAATGAAAACCACACGAAAGGAGGAGGCAGCTGCCAGCTAGGGTCAGATCAAGGCAGGCCCAACCTTAGGGCTTTCAGGGTAGGCTGAGCCGGGCCTGTACTGATCTAAGAGGACCCAGAGTTGGGCTTGGAGTTTTAAAAAGCCAGCCCAATCCGGCCTCGTTGCATGAGAGAGTGCCAAACCTTTTTTTTTTGGGTAATTTATAACGCCACCCCCTGGAGAATGCCAATAGTAGAGGGAAATCCCCTCTCTTTCTCCAAATTAGACTCAGACCCCTTGCTGTTAGTCACTATTAAATGATGTTGTAAAATGACAATTTAGCCCTTATGAGTAAAATAACCTTATTATATTATTCTAAAAATACCCCTCTATTCACCCTTATCACTTTCTCTCCCTCGTTCCTTTTCCTTGCCTCAACCCTTCTTTGCTCGCATTCTGCAGTCCCCAAGAGCCTAAATTTGTTATGCAGGAAAACCCTAAAACCTCAAGTTGTTCAATTTACTTAGTAGACCATGAAGAGAGCTTGGAGAGTCTCCGAGGCAGCAAAGTTGGAACTGCTTATGCAAAATTGCTCTATAGAATCCAAGTCTAAGTCTTTGTCTTTGTTCACTCCACTCTAACATCTTGAGGAGCTCAAACCGCAGTTTCATCAGAGAAATCTCAGGTCAGATGCCTAATTGCTGCTCTAATGGCATCCCGAAGTTGTTTAGTTTACTCACGAAGAAGAAGCCTTTTATGGGCCTCATCACTGAAGAGGATATGACCCAAAAAGTGTCGGAATTGAAAAATAAATTGGTCGCTCATATTGAGGACTCCAAGAAGATCTCCTCACTGTTGGAATCCGGAGCTCCTTCCTTGATTCATAACTACTATAATGGATTTGGGTTGATTGAGCTGTTGGAGCAATTGGGTTCATGGCCTGAGTTAGCCGTAGAGGTGCCATTCTTTCTCCTCATTCCAATGTTTACGAAAGCCTTTGGATAAGTTCAATTCAATTGTACCTTCTAAAGATGTTTGCTTCTTCAAACTATAAAACCTACAACAAGAGGACAAGACTGCAAACACCAACAAAACAAATTTAATTTTTTACAAAGAGGATTTTATATACGAGGAGAAGAAACAGAGGAGATGAATGGGAAAATTTTGATTTGTTTAATTTGTTAAATTATAATATCCAGGTATTTAACTGGGGAAGGAAACAAGCTGATGATGTTGGTATACCAATGGTATCTAAGGAGTATGCCAAAGGAATTAGAATTGCAGGCAGAGATAATAATAATGTTGATCTATTGAATGTTTTACGGATGCTACTAATAAAGGAATCAAATCAATTTCTATACATAATGCGCTCATGGCTGCTTATATGTATAGCGGTTTGGCTAAGAAATCTCGGTCACTTTTTTGTGATTTAAAAAGAGAACCAGATTGTAGACCTACGATTGTAACGTACAACATTCTCATCTCAAATTTAAGGGCAAAATGGTATTTAGGAAAAAAAAGACCTGATGATGTTAGTATTCTTGGTATATTCTGTAACACTAAGGGCCCGTTTGGTATCATTTCTGTTCTAGAAACGCCATTTCGTGTCAAAAACGAAAATTTCAGTTTCTGTGTCAAAACACAGTTTTTAAACGAAAAAATGGTGTTTCAAAATTTCAGATTTTTATCGGGATTTTTTTTTTTTTTTTTATGTAAAATGGAACGAAACTGGGAAGTTCCGTCCAATCTTGTTTTTTCAGTTTTTTTTTTTCACTTTTTGTTCCAAAAAAACAAAAAGGGACCATAAGTGCACCAAGCAGAAGATTCTGTTTTTTCGTTCTAATAAAACAAAAAAACTCTAGAAACGTTTTTTTAGAACGATACCAAATGGAACCTAACTGACGGTAGGGGTCCAAGTACAATTTGGTTAAAAGAAAGGCGATGTCCCTCTAATATTGGCATTCAATTACCTTTTTTTTTACTTTTTTAATACATACGAATTGGGTCTTGATGAGTGAAAGCTTTTTCCATGAAACGAAGAGAAGACGACATTCACAAATTTTGAGCAAATGGGGTTTTGAGATCTCGGGAGGAGGAATCGCAGTTGACACAAAGATACTCCAATGGAGGAATCCGTTAGAGATGTGGTATTCGAGAAGCGTTATCATGCGTCGAGGCCTTTCTCTTCTAATTATCCTCCTCAGCAGGTACTAAACTTCATAGATTCTTTTCATTGCTTTATTTTCTCTGATTTGAAGGGAATCACTTTCCGTTGGATGCTTTGGCAATCTGATTAGGTTTTGAAATTTCAGTTAAATGACGGAGCTAGGGAAGGTTTCTTATCGTTTCTCTCTGCTAGAGGTATGCTTTGTTTTGTTGTTTCTGTATTTCCCCCCTCAGATTATGAATCAATCTTTATTATAGAAGCTAGACTGGAGGAATTGGTCACTGTGATTTCCTGGAGCTTTGTATAATACAATTTCATGGAATTTAGTTTCTGGGTTTTCCTGCTGAGCTTGGTTTATGGCATGTACCAAATTTCAATTTTTATCCTGGGTGGGTAGAGAAATCTTATTCTTGGATCATCTTTTTAATCTAATGTATCATTCTGTCTTGTGCAAGTTTGATGTTTATATGAATTGAAGCTTTTCGGAATTTATTTTCTCTTATCTACATGCCAATCAAATGGGCTGTCCTTGTTATTAATAAATTAAAATAAGTCAGTGGTTGCAGAAACATGGCTGCGTCACTGATTCATTACACATTCCTCTAGGAACTCTTTACCCCCCTTTTCCCTTACAGTAGTGAACTGAGTGAATAAATATACAAGTGGAGCTCATGATATGAAACTTCAACTACTTCATTAAGAGGTTCTGTTGTTCATTCATTATCATTCTCTTTGTTGAGTATATTTAGCCAAAAATTCTACACATCTAGTCCCATTTTTATAAGTTTCAGAAACTTGATATTTTCTATTCGTTCTGCTGGGCTTTTGATATCATCTACTAGTACTTTATTTGCCAGCCTGGTTTTTTCTAAGCCTTACACAGATTCTGGTGTTGTATTGGGAATTGTATTGCGCTTCTGAGTCTTCTGGATCCACTGTCTGCAGCCAGCTTAAGTGTTCAGATTGCTTTTACCTATGGCAGCTCTTCAGCTGATCCTGTTTGGCACATCCAGTGTTGAATATGCCCATGCTGCTTACCAGTACTGAAACAGATAGAGCACCGTCAGGGCTAAGACAATATGGTTTCCATCCTTCAGTTGCTGGGTATAAGTGGCTATAATTTTGTGCCTAGGTTGATTAGGAAGATGAAGAAAAATTTACCTTGGAAATGGATTTGGAGAGATTGCAAGGGAGAGTCTGGCATCTGTAGGGAGGTGTTGCAAGTAAATGTGGTTATGCAAATATGTTGGAAGAGAATAAACAATCAGTCGAGGGATGGTATGGGCCTGTGGTAAGGCATAATGAAGCAGCGTGAAAACTTCTTTAATGTTATTTGTTTAGATATGGTAAAAGTGACTCTGTATCTCTTTGAAAGGACAAATTGGTGCAGGATCTCTGCTTCAAAGACCTATTTGTACCCATTTTTAGAATTGCCAGAATAAAATGGGCTGCTGTTGCTATGATACTACGGACATATCAACCTTTCATTTGTAGACTGTTAAGTTATTGGTTGGTACTTCCCTCCTTAGGTTGATCTTCTAAGTTGCCTTAAGATGGATTCAATCTCAAGAATGGAGTTAATAGAAGGGTTTAGACTTTTGGAAATACAGGTACTTTTGGTCAATGCCTTCTGTGCAGGTCAGCCTTTGATATCTTCTTCATAGGATTTTTCAGTTGAGTCTCATTCCTAGCAGACTGAGATTTCTTTTATGGACATGGGATAGAATTCTGGCCTTTTATTTGAGAACCAAGCCCAATATCTGATTAATGTTTGTGTTATGTGCATGGGAAATGAGGTAGCAATGTTCATTTCCTCTTGCGACTTGCACTTTTCTTATGCTGGGACAGTGTGGCAAGAACTTATATTTGCAAGTTGATGTAGTGGGCTTTGGGCTTGAGATATTCTCTTCGATTTGATTCCTATTCCTTTCCTTTTTAGAGCTAGAATCAGTTTGATAGTATGTTAATTTAGGTTGGATTTTTATTTTAGTTGCTATGTAGGTTAGTTTCCATTTTCAAATAGTTTCCATTAATTGTTTGATTTTTCCTTTATATTAGTCATGTAATGGTTAGAGGAACTCAGTCTTTTGAATTGAATGAATTGAAAAAATTATGTTTTGGTTGGAAACGATGGCTGCCCTTGGTGGTTTTCTTCGTCCCCTTCTCTGATATTCTTCTTTCTTCCTCTCTATTATTCTGATTTTTCTCTTCTTATCTTCTTTATTTTCCCCTCTGAAATCTCTTCTTTTCTCCTTCCTACCACTCCTATTCTCTGTTGCTGTTATCGGTTCCCAGTTCTAGGCGAAAGTTGCAGCCCACGGAAACTGGGTTCTGCTCCTTTGTGGCTGATCTATTTGAGCCAAGGTCTTGAGCGAAGGGATCCCTCTCCTAGGTGACTCCACCCATTGAATCCTAGACCAGAAGCCTTACTCTGTGTTGAGGATCCAAGTCTGCTACTGAACTGCTAGAAGCTCCACCGCCAGGTTCTGTTTCAGGTTCCTCCCGCAGCCTTCCAACCTACAGATCCGATTGTTTGTCTTGTGGGTTTGCTAGAGCCCTGTCCTGAGAATCTCCACTTGAAGTTTCAGAGCAAACCGAGGCCTAGTGAAGAGTTTCTCTTGATCTGAGTTCTCCTAACTCTACCGCCCCTGTTTTGGTCCTAGGAAGAAGATAACAAAATCGTGAGTTGCTCCTTTTTTCTGTCTTTTAATTCTGATTTACCATTATGCCCTTCTTTTTGTCCCTAATTCTTTCATATCCCCTGTTCCTATTTTATTTCCTATTGTAGCCTCATCAAATTACTATTAATTCCTTTTAAGTCCCCTCTTCCAAACAGCTCATTAATAATCTGGACATTTACAAGTCTGCCACTCTTTTATTATTTCTGTTTATTTACAGTATTGCCACTGCCTTTGTTTCTTGAGTATTCCTATTTGGGTGGGCTATTAAGCGAACCGAACAGGATTTTCTTAAACCTTGGTTCTGCATTACAAGTTCTACTATCCTGCTGGCGTGGGGCAAAATATGTGTAAGTTCTAGTATTCTGCTGACATGGCTCAAATTGGGATAAAATGGTTCGTATCATATCTAAGCTGTTATCAGCAGCAATTTGCTGGTCTTTGTTGTTTGAAAGGAACCATAGATAGTTTGACAGCTATGCTGAACATACATACTGACCAGCCACTGAATTAAGGAGCTTGTGAATTTTTAGACTTCAGTGAATAACTAGCTTAGTGGAGTTACTCATTCTGATTTCAGGGTGAATCCACTTTTCTTTATTATTTCCTGGCCCTGACCGGCTTTTGTGAAGTTTTTTGTCTAGCTTCTTGTATCTTGGTAGGCTTATGGCTGTCTTATATGTAATGATGGGCAGTTTTTGGCATTTGTTCCTTTAATAAAATTTATAATGGGTTTGTTTTATTTTATTTTATTTTTATTTATTTATTTATTTTTTAAGTAATGCCCTTCACAGTTTCATTATTGGTCACTTAAGAGTGTCTACTTAAGATGTTATATTTTATTTATTGCTTTCTTGAGTGATATTTATGAGATGAAATGATCCATTATTTGTCTTGCTCTCCTAAATACTATTTTCTTGGGCATCTTTTGCTGTCATGCGACTTTTTATGATGTCAAGTTGACCTCAATGTGGCTATCATGATGCTTCAATAGAATTTGTTAATTCTGATAAAATATAGAACCACTGATCCATTGCTTATGAAATGAAGGTGTTAGTCAGCTAAAAGAGAAATGGAATGAATATAAGCGACCGAGAAAGCTGAAGAAGTTTGTATCCTTATTTATCTCTCCCAGTGGTCAATACATTGCTGTAGCTGTTGGAAATCAAATAACAGTCTTGCATAAGGATGATGATTACAAGGAGCCATGTGGCATTTTTACCAGTAAGGGCCACTCTGATTATTTTTTTTTTTTTAAAGAAATGTTAATGAATTGTGATTTGTGATAGTCATTTTAATAACAAATAATATTATAGACTGGCTTCATATAGATGTTGGTTTGCATGAAAATTTCTAAGTTATGTGAAATTAGGGTTATTAGTTGTAATTTGTTCGGTCGACCCTATTTAGATCGGAAAAGGCTCAGTCGCTGTTGTTGTAGTTTGTTATTTGTTTGATTTGTGATCGCAGTAATTGCTTTTAGCCCTATTCAAAATTGAGAATTTATGCACCTTAAATTCCAGCTGCTAATCTGACACACCTAAGCATCCTCATTTATCAGGTTGGAACTGGCAGTGCAAAAGCTCTGTGGAGTTAACAGTCAAGAATTTATTTATTTATGTAAATTAAAGAAACAGTGGCAACGTATTAATGGATCTTCTTGCGATCAAAATCAAAGTTTGCTACTTTTGTATTTCATATGCTTGGCCAACTACAGAATATGGTTATGTAAATGAAAACTTTGTTACTGATGGATCTTATTCTGTAGGAAAAAAAAAATGGTGCTGCTTTTTATTTTTTAAATATCATCTGTGTGGAGAACTACAGTTTATGGTAATAAATGGAAGCATGATTTTTCATTCAAAGTAAGAACTTAATCTTCAAAACTTCATTTAAGATGAAGAAATGACACTAGGGATTTTTTTCTGATTTAAAACAATAGTTGTGCAATTCATTTTCTTTATGTAAAATTACAACCCTGTTGATTTGGTCATTTGAAATTATGTGCTTTGTGTTTGAATGGTAAGCTGTATATTTACTTGTGCTATT
Source organism: Macadamia integrifolia (assembly GCF_013358625.1). Classification (NCBI taxonomy): domain Eukaryota; kingdom Viridiplantae; phylum Streptophyta; class Magnoliopsida; order Proteales; family Proteaceae; genus Macadamia; species Macadamia integrifolia. The sequence continues at coordinate 2,861,685 of NC_056558.1, forward strand.
AAATGGTGGATTGAACTTGTTGGATGTCACGAATACTTTTGGGATAGGGTAGCAAAAATGATCAAGAATATAATAACACTTTTGCTATTAAATGGTGGTTTGAACTTGTTGGAATTATTTTGATTCCCCCCATCACCCCCTTAGGGGTGTATCCTATTTCTTTTGGCCTTCCGATCTTGTATATTCCCCCCCTTTTCCCCTGTTTTTAAATTTTCATATTCACCAAAAAAAAAAAAAAAAAACCCAGCCTTGTCCCAACAAAATAGGGTTGGTTACATGGATCCTCTTTCGCCATTCCACTCTATTCAACGCCATACTTGAGACCTGTTTTAAGCTATGTATGTTTTCTCATCACTTATCTTAGAATCATCTTACGCCTATTACTCGCTCTTTTAGTTCCTACAATTTGAATCGTATCACTCTTTACTGGAGCATTCAAAGCATAGTGTCAAGACGACCCAAGGTGGTGGAGGGGTGGCTAAGTGCTTAGGTTACAAGTTTCTTGACTAGGTGATAAAGGTGCTCAAGTGTTATTTTTTATTTTCCCTCTTTTTTATCATTATTTATATGTTATATATACCTTGTTTCATAAAAAAATCAGTATTGTGACACATCAAGTTATAAAAAAAGCAACATTAAGCCACATTAAGTCATCAAAAATCAACATGAAGTCACATTAAGTCATAAAAAATCAACATTTAGAAAAAAATATTCTTGTTCTCTAATAAGTTTGACTATTCAAATGATTTTATTTTTACATGAGACTTCTTGTATTAGATAGAGCATAACACTAGCTTCCCAACAAGTCTAAGATTACTTAAATATAAGTCGTAATGACAAAGTTATGTTTTGATCAAACTTATTTTAAAGTGCGCGAATGCTGTTAAAATTGTTTGAATGAAAATAATTTTATGGACATCAAAAAAAAAAAAATTATTTTACCGCACTTTTGGTTTTTAGCAATGTTTTACCATATGATAAGTTTTATGAAATTTTGAGAATTGAGAAAAACCTAAGCATTAAATTTTGAAAATCGTCTTTACAACAAAAAATCCAGTTTTTGTTCTTGGATTAGGGGGTTGACTTTTTATCTTTTTGAAATTTGATTTTTTAAATATTTTATTGGATGGGTATTTGCTTATTTATGAATAATATATTAAGTAAATGAAATTAAGTGTTGTGCCTTGCCATAAGGCAACAGTCGCCTAGACCCCAGCTAGGCCGCCTAGATGCCTAGTCATTGCCTAAGTGAAGCCTTGACAACTATGATTTGAAAGGTCATTGTTGCATATGTACATACCAAATCTAACAACTTTTTATCAGCTCATGTATCTAAGCTACTCCTAAAATTAGTTCTAATTTGTTCATCCCTTATTTTAAGTAAAAATGATAAAAAACATATAAAGTAGTCCTCTTGCTGAATAGCATTTCTGCTTTTTTGTTGAACTTTGCTGAACTTCTTTTCCTGCTCTATTAGATTTAAGCAGGCTTCAACACCACCCCCCCCCAAAAAAAAAAAAAAAAAAAAGATTTAAGCAGGCCACTGTCATTGGGAATGTTATAATAGGATGTTGATGATAGTATGATACCGCAGTTCAAGCTTATTGGCATCTATATAATGGAGAAGCATGATGATGGGAATCCAATGGGGGTAAAATGGGAAGAAAGAAGAAAGAGAATCCAAATTATGTGCTATTTCTGTTTTAATTATAATAGGGTCTACACAGAGACTAGAAAACCACTTCTAACATTTTTCCCGACATCCATACTTTTTCTTTTCAATTCTTTCCTAATATCCAACTATGAACCTTAGCAGACCTGCTTTTTCACATTTTCACTGGAATACTAGGTGTCACTGGTGAACAAGCCAACTGAACCTACTATACCTGCTTAGAAAACCTACTTTGTCTCATTGAAAACCTATTTTCTTGAACCTTAAGTCAACCTAAACCATCAAGTTGGTACCCTCATTTGTGGGGAGCTTTGTAAAAAATTAATAAACAGCAACCATTCTCTTTGTACACTTGCTGATTGCTAGGAAAGGGTTGTTTTGGTGTTACTTGCACTCTTTGGCACATTTGTTATTGTCTGAACTGTAGTGCTACATCTCTTGACGACTATGATTACTTAACACCTTGCCGAGTGACTGTGATATGTAGCTATGTTGAGATCCCATTATCAGATGGTATTTTCCACCAGGAGGTTTGAGATCCCATTATCAGATGGTATTATCCTTCAGGAGGGTTGATATCCAAGGTCAATTACATATTTCTCGAGATGTGAGGCTCCCTCTTTTCAAAGATTTTTTTATTCCATGACAAATTTTCATGATATGCAATCGATATATTGGCATTACTATCGTCCAGAAGATTTGACAAGCTAAAAACTTTCCAAATGCTCTGTCAAGCATTCATAAAGTGCAAGCATATGGGTATCCATTTATCAGATGGTGATATCCTCCAGGAGATTTTTCATGCTGAAAAATTAATCGTGTATCTTTTTGCTGAACATTCTCCACTTGGCTCAGATAGGATAGAACTGTTTATGAGCTAAGCGCAAATAAAATCTTCATAGCATAAGAATGCTTTGAAGTAGATTACATATGCAGATGGCCAAACATTTGGATACTTTTTTTTTTTTGGTAGAACATTTGTATGCTTGTCAGTGTTAAAAAGGTAGATGTAATATGGCTTAAGCTAGCTATGTTCAATGTCCTTTCGATTATACAATGTCTAACCATTCTGGTTCAATAAAACCATTTCTCTCCTATATTCTTTACAACCAGATGACAGGATGTCTACATTCATACATGGAGCTTGGTCAGATTTCCATGATGTTCTTGGAGTTATTGATGAGGAAGATACCCTTTATTTCATCAAACCAAATGGAGATGATATAGCAAGGATAAAAAAACAGCAGCTAAAAATAGCTGTTCCGATCATTGGCCTGATTGCACAGAATGATCATGATGCAAAGAGTTCTTGTTTGTAAGTGTTAAATTTCCATCTGCAGTCCTGCAATATTTCAATTTACACAACACACAGATGCCCTTGTATGGTTTGGATTTTCATTTCAATTGCCGAAAAAGTTGGGAACATGGTTCAAGAGATTGGAATCGGTCAAGGATCAGCAGGTATCTAGAAACCCTGATCTGAATTGGCCAGAATCGGGATCGGTGTTGGCCAATTCCGATCTGAATCTGCCTATTCCTCCGATCCCTATTCCTCAAACACTGGTTCAGAATCAAGTTGATTCATCTTGCATCTAATATAGTCTCAATGCCTAAAATTTTTTTGCTACCATTGTGATGCAGTTCAGAGTTCTAGAAAAAATCTAGGGATAAGAGCTACAGTTACATCCGGGATCACTTAGAAATTAATAGAACAACCAGGATCACTTAGAAATTAATAGAACTAGAAGAATAATTAAAAACGTTTCAAACCAATGATCAGATCTAATAAAATTTTGGTCGAGTGAGAAGGGTAATCTGATCTATCTGTTGATATCAAAAGAAAATCAGATTAGGTTTTGTAGAAGTTTCCTATGGTGCTTTAGTTTCAAGATAAATTCAGTATTATTAGCTGCTCAATAATAATGTTAATTGATCTCTAATAACCAGATTTGGAAGATAGGATTCAGGTTCAGCAAGTATATAGGCAGAACAATAATTCGATGAATAGAGAGGAAATTAGAAGAAACCCAGAAAGAAGTAGTGAAAATAGAAGGAGTATAGGAAGAATATGAAGGATAAGTAGAAGGGATAAAAGGAAAGAGAATACCTGGTGAATTAATTGATCAGCTAGGAGGAGGAGGAGAAGACTGGACTGGACATATCTGGAAAACTAGTCTTGTATGCACAGCCAACAACACAAACTCTTAAGAAAACTCAATATTTTCTTTACTCAATTCATTCTCAATTGATTTCTTTCGCAGGTGTTTTGGGGGGGGGGGGAGTTAATACATATATATATGTATCTTTAAAATTACATAATTAAACCACAAAGGGAACCCTAATTTCTCTTGTATACGAAGGAAAAAAACCTTTTAAAATTCCTTAATTAACCCACAAAAGGACTCCTAATCACTCTTGTATACTAACTAAGAAAAGCAAACTCAAATCCAGACTCTGTTGTAACTAATCCTAATCCAACTCAAACCCTTAACTTAAACACTAAGACACTATTACCATTTTCTAACTTAATCCCGCACATATGGACTATAGATTAAACCCGTTACAATGAAACCTATGCAAATAAAAATGCCCCACATATATTATAACTACCTATAGCTTGTTTTCAGCTCATTTGGATTGCTTCCAGAACCTTGTGGGCCTTCCAAGCTTGCTCCCATGCTTCCATATGGGATCATATTGATTCAACGAGTCTAAAACAACTCCATCACATTGACTACACTAGTTTACTGGTTGTTTATATTTTTGAGAAGGTTTAAGACTTTATTTTCCTGTTTATATGAGTGGTGTTTACTCGTTTTTGGCAGGTGTGGCTTCAATATTCTTATGTCAGATGGTTTGCTTCATTATATTGAGGTTAGTCGGCAGTCAGATGCATCGGTTACCTCTATCCCCATTTCAAGTAATCGTGCTAGCCTGAAGAAAAACTTTCCTCCATACATCTCATGCCTGGACTTCCATTCAGAACTTTCCTTGCTGGTTGTTGTTGGTAGTGCTGGTGATAATGGTATGATTTTGTACCCATAATTATTTATTTATTTTTTGGCAGTTAATTCTTTTCCCAAAGAAATAGTACTTAACCAAAACATCCAAGAAAAAAAAGTACTTGGCACATTCTTTTCTTCAAGTAAGGAAATTTTATGACATGCCTGCTGCTAGAGACAAACATCTTATTTGACAGGGTAGTGTTTCTGCCTCATCATTTTTCTGTTTTTTTCTTCCAGGATTCTATTTTCTTTCTCTTGGGCGTATATCAAGGAATGCAGATCTAGATCTTGTGTTCCAAACTCCTAAGTTTGAAGGTTATGTCTCTGCACCAAAAGGTTATATAGGTGCTCTGTCAACTCCGAAAGTGCTAATCTCACCACTTGGAAAGTATGTCGCTGTTCTTGATTTAATGGGGGGCTTGGATGTTTTTAGCTTGGATTCTGAACTTTGTTCTCTTTCCATTATCGAATGCGGCCAGAGGAACTACTCACATACAACCAGTATCTTAAGTGGAAGAGAGAAATTTTACAATGATGTTGTAGATTTCACTTGGTGGTCTGATGAAATCCTTGTCCTTGCAAGGAGGATTGGTGTTGTCACCATGATTGACATCCCTAGTGGTGTAAAACGTATGGAGAATGATCCAGTATTCACTGTGTCTGTTTTAGAAAGAGTTCAGCAATGCCAAGGTTTTGTTTTTCTTTTGGAGAGTACATTATCAGATGCTTCACATGTTGCATCTGATTCTGTTGGAACTACCAATGTGCATGATATAGGGCAGACTGCTCAAGGTCAAAGCAGGTTTAATCAGTTAGATATTGCTAAATCACACTGGAGTTTGGTGTCATTTTTGGCGAAATCTGTTTCAGAAATGTATAATATTATACTTAGCAATCAGGAATATCAGGCTGCCATGGACTTTGCTAACCGACATGGGCTGGACAAAGATAAAATCTTCAAATCACAGTGGTTACATTCTAATCATGGAAGAAACGAAATAAACATGTTTTTGTCAAATATCAAGGATCAAGATTTTGTTCTTTCAGAATGTGTTGATAAAGTAGGACCGACGGAAGATGCTGTGAAAGACTTAATTGCATATGGTCTTCGTATCACTAACTGGTACAGATTTTCAGAACCGGAAACTGGTGATTGTAGGCAAATTTGGGATTTCCGGATGCGAAGACTTCAGTTACTGCAATTTAAAGACAGGCTGGAGACATTTGTTGGAATAAATATGGGCAGGTATGTAATCTCTCTGTAACCTACGCTTGAAATGAATGATAGAAATGAATGCAGTGTAAACGCTTTTTGTATTTGTATGATAACTGCTGTCCCATTTGGACTTCTGTGTTCCCCTTGAAGTAGGTGCCTCATTGTGTATCTCTTCATGGAGGGATGCTCTCCAATAAATTCCCTTGTTGTAAATATTTTTTTAGTGAATGGATTTTGGGTAAGGAATTTGCGACTGATCTTCTATTTAATTTAATTCCCTGACTTGGATATTTCATTTGATAATGATTCCGTTGGGTTTGCATACACATTTTTGAGTCCTCATATAAGGGACCTTGGTGTTGTGTTGCTTAGTGGTTTTACTTGTGGAGAAATGTGTTTATTGACATATTTTGTTGCAGGTTTTCTGTGCAGGAATACTGCAAATTTCGGGTTGTGCCTCTCAATGAAGCTGCTGTAAGTCTTGCAGAAAGTGGAAAAATTGGGGCCTTAAACCTTCTTTTCAAACGTCATCCATATTCTCTTGCTCCTTTCTTGCTGGATATTTTGGCTGCCATTCCTGAAACAGTTCCTGTTCAGACCTATGGGCAGCTTCTTCCAGGGAGGTCTCCTTTCACTGCTGCTATGAGGGAAAAAGATTGGGTTGAGAGTGAAGAGATGGTAAATTATATTAAAGAGTTTTCAAATAATCACGAGAATGTTATCCATACTAGAACTGAATTCATTCTGAATCAGTGCTTAGGGTTTGTTTGGCCTTCTATTGATGAACTTTCCCTTTGGTACAAGAATAGAGCTCGAGAAATTGATAGTTTGAGTGGACAGCTTGACAACTGCCTTCGTATGGTGGAATTTGCTTGTCAGAAGGGTCTTGAGGAGTTGCAGCAGTTTAGTGAGGACATCTCATACTTGTACTCGCTTATTTATACTGAAGGAATTGATGATGAAGTAAACATCACTATTAGTCTCACTGCATGGGAGCAATTGTCTGACTATGAAAAGTTCAAGATGATGCTCAAGGGAGTAAAAGAAGATAAGGTTGTGGAAAGGTTGTGTGAGAAAGCTATTCCATTCATGCAACGTAGATCTGATGCAATGGCCTCAGTATCTGGAGATCAAGGGATTGATGATCAGCATGTGGTAGGTTGGATGCCTGCTGACTCTTTTCTGGTTCGATGGCTTCTAGAGATATCTTCAGAAAATTATTTAGATATTTGCTTGATGGTCATCGGGGAAGGGTGCAGAAATTTCCAGATTGATGGCTTTTTTAAGGATGGAGTTGAAGCTATAGAATGTGCCTTGCGGTGCATATACCTGTGCACTCTTAATGATCGGTGGAATACAATGGCCTCCATTTTGTCGAAGATTCCACAGATAAGAGGTAGCGTACTCCACTTATAGGGTTTTGAAATTTTCTTAGTTTCCTGATTGTTAGCATAATTCAGATCAAAGCTGGAAAAGTAATTTATTGTTTTTGGGCTGTCTAGCTATAAAGAGTCTAGCCCCTGTTCACAGGTAGAATGAAGATCAAAATGCTCTGAGTGTTTGACACATGTCAATTTGAGGGCACTTTGGTAACTTCATTCACACTTGTGGGTTGCATTTTAGTTTCTCAGCTCCTTTTTTTGAGTTACCAAGACATTCTTATTTAGTGTTGAGGGTGTACAGATGGCTTAGTTTTGGTTGAGTAACATTGTGATTCCTCAATAGCATGACTTAGGGTTACCTGATGAGTCATTTCTGAAATATCTAGACTGGTGCTGATTGTTTTCTTCCAGTTTTTACAATTTTATTGTGGCTTGAGTTAGTTTCTGATTTATGCTGACACTTGGAACTGTTTACTAAATATACCGAAGCCTGAAAACTCATCAGAGATTTTGTTCGAGTTGTGAACTTTAAATGCCACATCACATTTTTTGAATTGTATCTTTTGTTTCTCTCTCTCTCTCTCTCTCTCACTCTCTCAATGAGAGATAATGTATTAGACCATGATGGAGCTTTCTGAACTGACAGATACTAATTTCCATCCTGCGGACCTGGACAAAAGAATTAAACTTGCAGAAGGCCATGTAGAAGCAGGGAGGCTTTTGGCATATTACCAGGCTCGTATATATTTTCTTTTCTATCTTCATGTCAGTGAAAAGGAATTTGAGAGTTCTTTTGTACCAGTATATTGTCACTGCTGAGTCCAGATAAAGCTATAATTTCTTGACACACTATTAGACAATAGTACCTTAAATTTCATACATTCGTGAAATCCTATCTTTCTCTGTTTCTAGTCCAGTTGATTTATGTGATACTCTTACAAGGTTCTCGACTGTTAGTCTAGTTCCTTCTGACTGGGGAGAAACCTGTGCTTGGATAAGAACCATACAGCTATCAAGTGAACTTCTCTTTGTATATCCTTGGTTACTTTTTCTGAGTTCATGAGATTCCTGAACTAGTGGCAGTGATGTCTTGTTTTCACAAAACTTACTTGTAGTTGACTTCTTTTTTTTTATTTGTTGGTTGTCATTTGTCAAATCCTCTACCAGTCTACAATCTAGTATGGACCCCTTTTTAGAAACCATTGACTAGTCAATAGACTGTATGGTTTTGATGATAGGAGTGAAATACTTGCCTAATGTGGTAGTCAAGGATTGAAGTATGACTCTCTCCTGTTTGATCTATCCCCATTGATTGACCCTATTACATGGTCTTGTGTGTGTTCTTAGTTTGTTTGACATCACATGGTCTACTTCTTATGCAGATGTACCATAAAGCAAGACATAGAATAAAGAAATAATCATCACCCTCACAGGAAAGAAGGAAAGCTTGACTCTTATTCACACTTTTTTATATAAAATGGATCACTGCTCTACTTTTGTATTATTGGCATTCTTAATAAAGCGTACCATCTTTTAATTCTCTTATTATTATAAGAAGGCAAAAGGTTATATATATGTGCGCGGCCTGCATTTAATACAGTGAGATGGGCATAAATGTCCATTTGAAATAAACCATAACACCCCCACTCCCCTATAAAAGGGGTCGATGGGAGGCAACTCCCATGCATGAATCCCTTCCCCTTTTAAAAAACTATGGGAAAATGGTATGTGGGGTAGTGTGGCCCCTGTGCCCAGACAAATGGGGGGCAAAATGACACCCTGGCCCCCATAAAATGCAAACTGAGTCCCTGTTGATGTTTCTTCGTTCGCCTCTATTGGCCCCCCTGCACGCACAGGGCCACGCTCCCCCCACGGGAAACACTGCCTCCAAAACTATATTTGATTCTCTTTTTAAATAGGCAAGAGAACTCTATTGATAGAAGAAAAAGCATAGAAGGGAAAGAATCTGCTTACCCCTTTCCTGCCAAAAGTGAAAAAAAAGCCTGCACAAATCTATATAGTCACTATCATCCTTTCAATAAAAAATAATACCTAATGAAGCAGCATCCCTTCCAAGACACTCAAATCAACCTATAAACAAGGTTATAGAACCTTAATCCTTTTGGACTCTCCACTTCTGCTACCTCTAAAATGGGGATACTGGTCAACAGTGGTTTTTTCTTTTCCCCATAACAATCTATTTTTCTGGATCATTATGCTCCTGTGATTTACTATCGTTTTAGCTGTAGAACATGTTGTCAAGTTGATGCTATACTTCTGTGCTTCTTCTTTGGATTTAGTTAAACAACTGTCTGATAGCATAACACATGTTCTGCATAGTAGTAAAGGTCGAAATGTTTTTACGGCCAAATTTCACAAACCATTTAGCAGTAGAAACATCTTGGACAAAACCTATCTTTCATGTCCTTCGTAGCCCAGGGTTTCTTTGGAAACAGAAACTATCACTCTAGCTTCGTCCAATTGGAAACAATTAGTAGTCTACAGTCCATTACCTTCATGTCTTGTTGTTTCTGTAACATGTTTTCCGGTATGGTGTGTTTAATGCTGTGCTGCTGTGTTCATGAGAATGTTTGATTGTATGACATGAATCCTGGATGTTGTGTATTCATGCCTTTTGTGACTTAAGAGGGGTGTAGTTATTGAAGATTGATCTAATTTGATACTTCTGCATTTATGCCTTAGGGCTTGACTTGCTTGTGTTTCTTGTTTACTTGCAGGTCCCAAAACCAATTAGCTTTTTCCTAGAAGCTGCTTCTGATGAAAAGGGTGTAAAACAGATTCTTCGTCTTATTCTCTCAAAATTTGGTCGTCGGAACCAGGGGAAATCAGATAACGATTGGGCAAACATGTGGCGTGATCTTCAGTGCCTTCAAGAGAAGGCATTTCCTTTTCTGGACTTGGAGTATGTGCTGATGGAATTCTGTAGAGGACTGCTAAAGGCTGGAAAGTTTTCTTTAGCTAGGAACTATTTAAAGGGAACAGGTGCAGTTTCTTTGGCAACAGAGAAAGCAGAAAATCTTGTTATTCAAGCTGCAAGGGAATATTTCTACTCAGCTTCAAGTCTTGCTTGCTCAGAAGTGAGTATGCATATTCCATTGAATAGAATTTTGATGTAGGATGATATGCTGAAACAGATCAACACTAATACACCTACATAATTCAAGAATCATAGTGACCAAAACTACAGAATGTATGGATAACATAGTTGTCACGGACTCTAGGCGATCCAAGGCGTTGGAGGGGGTCCAAACGTCCGCTTACGTAACCAAGGTGCCTGGATGCCTAGGCGACGCCTCGAAAACTATGATGGACAGGGTATGGATTAGTTAATAACTCAAAACCAAACCAATGGATGGCACTGATATTATAGTCGAAGGAGGGTCCTTCTATGCTGAGTTATTGCTGGGAATTCCAGGTTCATCCAATTGGGGGGGGGGGATGGGGAGAAATAACATATCAAAACCTCAATTCAATTGGATGTTTGGATTTTCTGGAATTAAAAACTAAAGGTCAAAACATGTTGCTGTCAGAAAACCCTATCGCATGCATTAAACAGGCTGGATAAATGTCAGAACGGATTAGTGGATTGAAGGGCAATAATAATCAGTCAGATGACAATAAGTCAGCACTGTTGTTACCTGGATGGGAGCCACGACAATGAAGAATGGCTGCTGGACTCTACTGAACCAGAATTAGAATTGAAAACAAAAGAAAAGATAGGAAGGAGGGATAAGGAAGGGCCTCTCACCATACAGTCTAAGACAGTAACTGACTCACTCAGCATACAACGCAAAGCTCATTATTTCAACATCCAAATCATGGGGAGGGTTCTCTCCCTTATCTTTATTAATAGATTGCATTTACAAGAAGAGAAAAATGGAAACTAGCATCCTGCACATGCCTTTAGAAGGCTGCCAAATCGTGTCTAGATTCCCACCACCCCTCTTTACAAATTAGAAAGTGGAAAATAGACCTATCAAAATAGAAGCTCAGCCCTTTTGTTATCAAATCAGAATAACACCAAAACAGTTACTATAAAATAGAAACTAAAGAAATAGGTAGTAAACAAAATAGAAACTAATCTATTTACCAAGATCTACCAAATTTTTTAACACAGAAGAAATCCTCTCATGAAATCTCTCCACAAAAAGGGCAGAATAGCTCCCACGAAATCTAGCAAATCTCCAACAGAACCTTCTCATGCAAGCTGTTTTCTCTTAGGGGCAGAACAAAGCTGGAACATGGGCTTAAGTATAAGCCATATATTATAGGGAAAATTACCTCATTACCCACTTTTATGTTTCACTTTAAAAAATTACCGAACTTGTATTTCAGTTAATAACAATCTCCAAAATCAAGTTTGGGTTTACAAAACTACCCAAAACAGTGATTCTTCCTCAACTATTTTTGTTCTTTTTCCATTTTACGCCTGACTTCTTGCACCCTACCTTCTCCAATTTCCGATCACCTTCTCTGCAACCCTCAACCAACATTCTCCTATCACAATGTTCACTCCGACCGAACAACAGTAAAGCGGGAACTTACCATTCTTCCTAGTATGACATGCTTGTCTTGAAGCGCTTTATCAACTATTGGTGGATCTGAGAATAGAACAAATCCAAATCCTCTTGCACTCCCTGTATTCTTGTATCTCATTATCACAGATTCCGCAACATCCCCATACATCCTGAAGAAATATTTCAAAGTTTCTTCACTGGTTTCCCAAGAAATTCCTCCCACGACCAATTTTTCTTGATCAGAATCCAGGACGAGTCAATCAACAAATCAAAACCCTAACACCCACAAAAGCAGAAACCTCAAGAAACCCATCTTGTCAGGGGTGTAAGGCAACTCGTCAATGATAGCTAAGAGACGATCGATCGTGTCGACACCTACCAAGGTGAACACACTTTGAGAGGGGAGCGAGTTCCGTCTTACTTCGATGGACTTGTTCGTCAATTTTTGGAAGCCTTTTAATGGGGGCCTTAGCTAGTTAAAAAAAAATTGTTCACTCCGATGATCACCAAGGCCATAGTCACACCCAACATTGGCAACCATCCTAGGCCAGCAGCCACGGTCATGAAGGGAGGGCAAAAGGTTAGGTGCAAGAAGTCAGGGGAAAAATGGTAAAAAAAGAAACATAGTTGAGGGAGAATCACTGTTCTGGGTAGTTTTGTAAACCTAAACTTGGAGACTCTTATTAATTGAAACACAAATTGGGTAATTTAGTAAAATGAAACCCAAAAGTGGGTAATCTGGTAATTTTTCCTATAACATATCACACCGACTCTATATCAACCCACAATATTGTCCGTTTTGGCCCGTGGGCCTCACGGCTTTAAAATGTGTTGTGACCATGGAAGGGCTGCTAGAGGTTATCAATTAGCTTAGTCTCTTCCGCTTAGCTGATGTGGGACTAAAGAGATGAGCCCCTTAATGCCTCTCCTATGTCCTGCCCAACCTTTGGGTTTCAACGGATCTAGGTCGTGTGTTGGGTGTGACAATCTTCTCCCTTGTGGCACAACGTCTCTGTTGTGGCCCCACATGGTGTTGGGTCCCTCTGATACCATTTGTAACGTCTCGACCCCATACCATGCTTCCTTGCCGTCCCTGTCTCCCCCACACCCACGAAAAACCTGCAAAACCCCCTCCCTCTCCGGCTCTCACTCTCCCCTTCCCTGCTCTCTTCCCCCATTCACTTCCATCACAGAAGACTATTGAGGGCAAAATTGGCATTAGAAAAAGATAGGGTACCTCAAATGTAATATAGGTGAAACGTAAGGTACCTCAAACATCAAATTATGAAACATAAGGTACTTCAAATGATAAGATTCCAAATGTTGGGTACTTGAAGTGTCTATATATACATGTGTGTGTGATTAGATTGGGTTGATGTGTGTGTGTGTGATTAGATTGGGTTGACTAGTTTCCTGTGTTTTGACTAGGAATTTCTTTCCTATTATAGTTTTGATTATAGAGTTGTACCTTGTCTGTGATTCATTGTCTGAGAAGGAAATTTGGGTTGTAAACTTCTCTATAAACAACATGCTATTGGGGGCTGTTGTGCATGGACTTCACAACTCATAGCAGTCCCTCTTCTCCCATCTTCTCTCATCCACACTTGTGTTTACTGGTTTTAGATGCTATGATATTGTTTCAACATATAGGGATTTTCTTATTGGCACCACTTAAGGTGTGTGTGGTCGCCAGATCTGTGCTCAAATTATCTACCTTTACTGGTTGTGTGTCTTCACCTCCTTTAGTCCACCATCAAAGCTATCGAATCCCTTCTTTGCTCTTTCCTTTGGAAAGTTGTTGATTCAGTGAAGTTCTTCTATTCTTTTCGCTGGGCCTCTGTCTGTCTCCCTGAATATGAAGGAGGCCTAGGTTTGAAAAGAATCAAAGAGGTCAACACTGTGGGCGCCCTCAAGCTTATCTGGAAAATTGTGTCTAAACACACCAACATCTGGCTTTCCTGGATCTACATCTCCCCTTTCAAGAATGAATGCCTCTGGACTATCTCTCCTCATCTCCCCTCAAGAATGAATCCCTTTGGACTATCTCTCCTTCCTCTTATTCCTCCTGGATCTGGCGCAAAACCCTAAGCATCAGGTCAATTGCTCCGGGGGCCATCTCCTTGATGCACTTGGGCGATGAGTTTAGAAATGTCTTTTGATTTGCTTTCCTTTTTAGGGTTAGAATTTAGTTTGGTAGTCTTTTATTTAGATTGGAAGATTTTGAAGAACTGAACAGTTGAAAGACTGTTATGGCTACGGTGTGGCTTGCATCTCCCTCGTCCCATCCTTGATTTTCTTCCATTCTTCTCCTCTCCTTCTTTTTTCTGGTTGTTTTCTCCCAGCCCCTGTTCTGGGCGACAGTAGCAGGTTCAGAAGAAAGCTTCGCTGAAGCTCATCTCCAGTCGATTGACTCTGATATTTGGGTCAAAGGCTGCTAACCTGAAGGCAACCCAAACCCCAGAGAATCACCTCCAAAGTCTATCTCTAGTGGGTTACGAGACTGATTTCAGGACTGAACTTTACTCTTCCACCAGGTTCTCTTTCTAGTTCTTCCCGCAGCCTCCCAGCCAACAGATCCAAGTGCTTATCTTGTGGGATCGATAGAGCCTCTTCCTGAGAAGCTTCGCCTGAAATTTCAGGCCAAACTGAGACCTGTCGACTGAGCTCCATCGAACTGAAGCTAATCTCCATCGCCTGCACTGTTTTGCTCCCAAGGAAGAAGGTCTAACTATGTTGTGAGCTGATGTTTTAACCCTAATTCCCTTTATACCCCTTTATCTAACTTTTATCCTCTCATGTCCCATAAACTTAATTGTGTTACCTAGCCTATCCTCAGTAGTTAATTAAATCCCACTTGTGTCCTCTTTGCTTGACTAACCCATCTAGGCAGTTGGAATTCCTGATTATTTACAAAAGTGCCATTCCTTATAGAAGCTTCACATTATTTACAAAACTGCCATTATTCTTGATAATTGTTATCTCCACTATTGAATGGGCCCCTAAACGATCCAATTCCTACTTTTGGAACACGGATCCACATCACTCACATTCATTGGTAATGGTTCCACAACCTCCTTTTGGCTTGACTCTTGGCATGCTTTAAGTGTGCTCCTCTCTTTTGTTACCCCAGGATTGACAATTTATTGGCTCCCCTCTTCCACTAGTTTGTTTACCTCCTCCTTCGCTTTGGGACCTTGTTAGATCTAAAGGTCCCATTGTCTCTTGGCGCAAGATTATCTGGTTCAAAGGCCACATCCCTCATTACAGCTTCACTGCTTGGTGAGCCACCTCTTATTGCCTCCCCATGCAGTATTTCCTTATACATCGGCACATTCCTATTGCCCTCTCTTGCTGTCTTTACTGGAATGGCACTGAAGATGTTGATTATTGTTGTTTTATAGTTGTCCTTGTTGGCAACCTCGGCCACATGACTGTGATAACGTGGCCAGAAGTGGTGACGTGGCAACGTTTGGTTTCTCCGATGAGATAAACAGTGCTATATGGTGTGTACAGAGGTGATTGATACATTCATGGTAGGTGGTGCGGAATTCTGGGTCAAAACTGGTAAATTTGGCTTATTTACTCTTGGGGGCATTTTTGGTTGTGAAAATAATGTTTCTGAAAGAGCGTTTCTTCATGAAAAATTTAAGAGTGTAATTTATTCTGTCCAACGCACTTGATTTCGTCCAATTTCAATACTGTATAAAGAAGTTATGCCATCCGCAGTTAAAAACTGGCTTATGTGGTAGTCGGGGATAGTGATGCAGATTATTCACCAAACTAGGCTTGTTTTATTAGGAATAAGTCTAGGGTTGGATCTTCAGTCCATGTGGTTTTGAGTATAATAGGCCACTTTTATGGGCTTGAAGAGGGACTCTAAGGTTGCATACGGGATTACTAGTTGGTTTCCTTTTTCATTAGTTTCCTTTTTTAGCTGGGTTTAATTTAAGTTATTTTTGTTTCCTTAGGAGTCAAGTTATTAGTTAAGTCATTAGCAGTTACTTTCCTTTTTAGTTTCAAATTTCAGTTTTTAGTAACTATTGTATTAGGAGAAGATTTGGTTTCCTTTTTTAGGAACCTTCTATTTTTTAATTCCCTCCCCCATCAACATTATAAATAAAGAGGAGGAGGCTCCTAAAGGAAGGATGATTTTGATAAACAAATTAATGGTTGTTGCTATTGTCTTCTCCATGAAGAGTTGTCTTGTGTTTGATCAAGGCTAATAGAATTGGCATTTGAGCCAATTGACTCTTTGCAGTGTGAAGCCCGAGAGGTTCTTCTTCTTCAAGTATTCTTCTTTTATTTTCTAAGGTATACAAAGTGTTCAAGTGCTCGTCTGATGTCACAGTTGGGACTAGGTTTTTGTCAATCCTAGTTCTACATTAGATAGTTTCGGCGTTGAAGATGAATTATTTTGAAAGAAATGTTCTCCATGTAACCTTGCGAGAAAAATCCAATGATCGGAAAGGTTCAGGGGCATTATGGTCTTTTTCCATCGCTGAGTCTCATGATCGGATCGTCTAGGAAGTTGTAGAGCATCGAGACGTGGTTCCAACGCTTTTCGTTTTGTCTTGATCGGAGATCATATGAAGAAGTTATGCATGTTTTCACGAGATCGGTCCAAAAATTTGGAACTGGAAAGTGCCAATACCTCTCGCTGATGGGAGGGTTTATGAGAAATTGGAGTTGAAATCAGGGGGCTTTTATATGAATAGTGGAAGTTCTGGCTTGGGGGGTCTTTGACATTAAATTATATGAGGGCAGGGTACTTTGTGTAGTTAAATGTTGTGAAGAGCGATGATCAGACGATTTGATTAAGCCACACTGTCAGATGCTGATCTGGTGGCTGGAGTGTGCGGATCTAGATGATTCGAAGATTCCAATTGTCGGCATATAAGTGGATTGTGCTGAAGAGAAACTAATACAATGTTTTAAGAAGTTCTCACCTTTTTGGAGTAAAGCCGATCCAACGGCTGGTTTTAAATATACTTTATTTGAGTGATATACAACCTTCCTCAATTTCCGCCAAAAGCAACCAATATATGCTCGACAACGAAATCCATTCTGATGTAGGTGCTGTCAGAATGAGTAGAAGTTGATGCCAGATCTATGGCTCTCATTAATTGTCCTATTTATAAATCCTATGGTTCAAATTTAAAGTGCCAGGTGGATCCAAGATCTACGGTCAAGATGAGTGTTGTCTTTTCCTGCTCTGCCTGTGCAGCCCACGCCACATCTCCGAAGATTCCAAATGGTGCATTCCTGTTAGCCCAACTTCAAGGGGGCATAACTTTCTAACCCTAGGGCCAAATTGATTCGTCCAAGTTGCAAATTCTTCATTTTTTTGCCCTCTACACTATAAAAGCAAAAAATCAGAGTTTTGGAAAGAGGAAGGTTCCGGATTTTTGAGGTGAAACTCCCCCCTCTATTATTGGCTTTAGAATGAGCTTTAATGCTCTATGCTTGTGATATTTACTCCATTGAAGGGCCATAGAAGAGGTTGGTGTACTCCATTGATGGTGAGTTGATTCCAAACCAAGAGAGGGAGAAAGGGGAAGAGATGAGAGCAAGTGAGGGTTGCTTGATGCTTTGAAGAGCAAGAAGACAAGGGGAAGAGAAGAAAGCAAGTGAGAGCTTGTCAGTGCTAGTTCCCAGTTTATCCCAGGCAACCGGTTGTGAGATTCCCTAACTCATAACCCTAGGTTTACATTACATATATGTATGTGGTAATGTATGTATCCTATGAGTAGCTGTGGATGTACATGCTAGGCAAGGCTTGACTATAGAGCATTGATATAAGACTCAATTAACTGTATTTTTGAATTGTGTGCTTAATGGGTGCTAAGCATTGGGAGTGCGTACTCTCGTGTAGTGTGTGCTGCATATTATATCGGCACTGGGTGTGCCATCTCAGCTGCGACAACTGTGGGTGCAGTCAAAAGTAGTGCATTGAGTAGGTACGAAGCCTTTATAGGCACTATTCTGGGGACGTAGGCATATTGCCGAACCTCATAAAAACCTTGTGTTGTGGGTGTGCCCATTTGCATTGTATACATTGAAGTACGTTGAATGCGGAATGAGTGTGCACGCTTGGAAGTGCTATGAGAGGCTGAGTGTGCATAAGATTATGCCAACAAGGATAGGTACATCAAGGTTTTCCAAGTCAGATTTCGGGATAGGTTTTTGGGGATCGGAATTGGACTCACTGATTCACCCCCCAGTGACTACCGAGTTACAACTGTAGAAACGTAACCCTAAAAACGATATAGAAGATAATGGAAAAACAAGAAAAAGCAATGCACGCAAGTTTACGAGGTTCAACAAGATTGCCTACGTCTTCGGTGAGGTGAGATTCTGCTTCACTATCAATGGAGAATAGGATTACAGCGCTCGTCCTCACACCTCTCAATATTGCTTGCATTACAGAGAGAGAAAACCTCGTTACAAATATAAGCGGGACCGCCGTTTTGTTCTGTCCAGGCGCCTGCACCAGTACTCCCTGAATTAAACTGCGATGGAATACAAGACATCGTACACCAACAACAACAATTTGATTATCTCTTTTTTTCTTGCCCCTTCTCTGCAACTATATGGAAGAGGGTCTTTAGCAGTTGCTGGCCTTCTAGAAGAAGCGTTCTCCCCCTTTACAAGGAATGGATTTAGGTTGATATGAATTTTGTTGGTTCCTCCATTTATGACACACCTAGGGAGGCCTACCTCTTATCCCACCATCAACCATATCTAGCTGGAGTGAAATTTGCTTAGATGGACGTCCAACTCTCGGTCATATGATAAGATTTGGAAGGCCATTTACTGCAATGTCAGCTCCAAGCTTGCTTTTCTCCATCACCGCACTATTGGGGATTACCCAAGGAACATGCTTATATTTGTGTACTGGGGTCTCCCTACCTCCATCTTATTGCCCCTCCCTCCCTTCCCTATGATTGCTTTGTTCCCCTTTTTGGTTTGTGGGTTGTATTTCTTCCCCCCCTTGTTGGGTTTGTCCCTCTTTTGTAGGCTGATTGTAATACCTCCCCCCTTGGGGCTCCATGTATATTCTTCTTTCTATCAGGGTAATGAATTATTTCTTCATAAAGAAAGGTGTCAAATGGTTTGTAACCTTACTTTTTTCCCTTTTTGGTATAAGACACTTTTTTTTTTCAAAATGGTAAATCCTATCATTTCACATATGTACTCTAAAAATGTGTAAAGACATAATAGCTTTGATAATGAAATAATGATAAGTTACTTCCAAATTATTTTTGAAAACCTTTTATACCCTTGACTAAAAGAACTTTGGAAATAAGATAAGGGGCAATTAAAAGGTGTCAAGTTCTAAAAAACCTATAGAGGTGTCGTTTGAAATATATATATATATATATGGGATAAAGAAGCCTAAAAGGCAGCGTCGCCCTTGCATCCAGACACAGTGAGGGAGGTGACATGACCGCTTCACCCCTCATGAATGGTGGAAATCCTGCCCCTGTTGATGCTTCTACTAATTCTCCCATTACGCAGTGGCCACACTGCCTTTTAGGGAACAAGGAACCCTCCTATATATATGTATATACATATACACATAAGTTGCAATTTAAGAGTTGCAAGGAAGTAAGGAAGCAAGGAAGAGGGCTTGCCGCTTGACTTTGTTCTAGTGATGGTCTTGCTGGGATCCCCCTGATCCTCCCTGTAGGACTAGTTGGCCCCTTCTTCCGTCGGCATTCTCGGGGCCTGCTGCTGCCCTTCCTCTTCCTCGAGTTGCTACTTGATCGGGTTTTGCTATGTCACCGTCCTGCTGCTCTGACCTGCTCCTTGACCGCTTCGTTGGCTCCTCCACCCCCTCCGCCTACGCTCGCTGGGCCTGTTGCATTGTTCGAGTGTCTTTATGCCGCTGACCTAGCCAAGCTCTCATCCGGATCCTTGGCAGACCAAATGTTTTCTCATGTTTGCTCCCTGATCGAATCATTTGTCTCGATGGTTTCTTGGCAAGCTCTTTGCAAGGCTTGCAACCCGCAAGGTTGCCCAGCCACGCTCAGCTGAAAGCCGCCTCGTTGTCTCCCTCCGAAAGGCCCGCACAAGGCCCGCGCCATACCGCCATGCCTGCCTTTTATGTCGGAAATTCAATTCATGTCTTGACGGCTAGAAGTGAGAGTGATGAGATATGTTGGTAGGGTTTGGTGGAACCCTACCTGTTTTTTCCCTTTTTGCCCCTCCTACTTTGGGCTATTGGGTTCTTGTTCAGCCCATGTGGGCTTTTGAATTTTATGTTGTTGGGCTTCTAGCTCCTTTTAATTATGCCCATGTGGATTTTGTGTTGTATTAGACATGTCATTTGTGTCATGTCTTCCACTCCTCAAGCCCACTGGGCCTTGGATGCTGCCCTTTTGGACTTTGGTTACCCTCATATGTTTGTAATCTCCCTTGGGGGATATAATTCACCCCCAGGAAGAATATAAGAGAAAAAGAAGACGAAGACAAGGAGGAGGAGAGAAAGAGATGGCGGGAGAACTTGCTGGGAGAGATTGCACTTCTCTCCCTGATATTGATTCATTTAGTTTAGGAAAGGGAAATTATATCCTTACCCCCATGCTAATATAAGATAGCCAAGGGTAGTAAAAGGTAAACAGTAAACGCATTACAACATATTACCACATAATGGGCATGTGCCTAAAGTACCCTTATTAACTCTAACAATACCCCTCAAGGTGGTGAATAAATACATTCCCAGCTTGCAAAGAAGGGTTTTAAATTGACGAGGGAGCCCTTTGGTGAAGATGTCAGTCAACTGATTATTTGTTTTCACGAAAGGTGTACATCATAGTTGTCACGGCGTTTAGGTGACCCAAGGCATTGGAGAGGTTCCAAAAGCAAGGCGCCCAAGTTGACGAAGGTGCCTGGAGGCCAAGGAGTTAAGCGACAGCTTGGCAACTATGGTGTGCATATGTAACCAAAGTCAATATTTTCTTTGATGAAGTGTCGGTCCACCTCAGTATGCTTTGTCCTGTCATATTGCGCAAGGTTGTGAGCTATTCTTATAACAGCTTAGTTGTCACAATAAAGTCTCATAAGTTCCTCAGCATCAAACCCCCAACTCTTGGACCTACCGTTTCTACCACAGGAGTTCACAAACTCCATGAGCCGTAGCCCTGAACTCAGCCTTTGCATTAGATCGGCCTGCCATATGTTGTTTTTGTTTTTCCATGTGACTAGGTTACCACTCACGAATGTACAATAGCTTTGATGTAGATCGCCTTTTTGGAACCGAACCAGCCCAATCGGCATCATTGTACCCTTCTATACTTAGATGGTTGTGTCTGGAATACAATATTCATTTCCTTGGGGTGGACTTCAAGTACCTGAGGATGTGGTAGACAACATCCAATGAACACTCTTGGGGGCATGCATAAACTGGCTCACCACCCCAGCTGCATAGGTGATGTTTGGTCAAGTCAAGGGAAGATAGATCAGCTCCTCCATTAGTCTCTGGTACTTCCATGCATCAATAAGGGAAGAACCACAGTCTTCTCCAAACTTGTGGTTTTGCTCAATAGGAAAGTTTGCTAGTTTGCAAACCAACATTCTTGTCTATTTCAGTAAGTCTAGCACAAACTTCCTTTGGCAGGTTATCCACTTCTTAAATCTTGATACCTCAATTCCCTAGTACTTCAAGGGTCCATGATCTTTAATCTCAAATGGTTGGGCCAAGTAGGACTTCAGTCTCATTATCTCAATCCTGTTATTTCTAGTCCCCACAATGTCATTCACATAGACAATAAGGGAACCCTCCCTTTCTCTCTCTCTCTCTCTATATATATATATAAGTTGGAATTTAAGAGTTGCAGGGAAGCAAAGAAGGAAGAAGATGAGAGAAGAAGGGAGAAGGAGAAGAAGAAGATGAAGGCCAGGGGGAGGAGAGAAAGAGATGGCAGTAGAACTTGTTGGGAGAGATTACACTTCTCTCCCTTATATTGATTCACTTAGTTTAGGAAAAGGAAATTACATCCTTACCCCCCATGCTAATATAAGATAGCCAAGGGAGGTAAAAGGTAAAAAGTAAAAGCAAATTACACACTTCTCTCCGTTATATTGATTCACTGAGTTTAGGAAACGGAAATTACATTCAGACCCCCCATGCTTATATAAGATAGCCAAGGGAGGTGAAAGGTAACAAGTAAAAACACATTACAACATATTTCAACATGATGGGCATGTGCCTAAAATACCCTTATCAACTCTAACAATATATTATGCTAGTTAGAAGTCATGTCAATGATATATGATATATTTTTGCTAATAATGACCTAATATCAGTGAACCAACATACAATAAGCGAATCATAGAATTTAACATTTGTATATTCATCCAAAAAAAAAAAGCAATAAATAGTAGGGCGAAAGACACAGCCCCTGTTTTCCAGGGGGGGCTGTGAAAAGACACCCTCTGTCCCCCTGAAAACAGGGGCTGCGTCTGGATGTGGGGTACGCAGACGGGTAGCATTCTTCCTCCTCAGATAATAAATCAATGTGAAGTGTCAAAAAACCCATATAATATAACTATATAAGCATATTCATTTTATGTTCCTCTTTGAACTGGCATGCACAATAACACCAGGAAATGGGCAGTTGAATAATAGTAGAGGTAAGTGTATATTTACTCAAGAATTTTATATGTTGCAGTTGAACAATATTAGCATACACAATAATTGGCAAACACAAGAACACCATCTATAATCTTATGTGCAAGATTTTCATACGATGCAGCTACTGTTTATCTCAAAACACACAGGAAAAAAGAAAAGAAAAAACTACTCACTAAGGTGCCTGCCCAGGCCACAAAGCATGCCAAGGCGTTCAGGGCTATGCCTAGGTGACCAAGGCGGTTGCTTTTCTTGCTTCAAGTAAGGCATGTTGTTGCCTTGGTGATGCCTTGATAACTATGGTTTTCATTCATTTCTTAAATTTATTTTTGGCACATCCATGTGTATCCACAGTTTCCTTGTGAAGTTGCTTTACCTATTCTGCCCCCGACTTTGGTCATTGTTTATCTATTGCCAAGGTAAACTAAGGATAATTTGAATACATAAGCTTTGTAGTGTTGCTTTCTCATCCCCCTCTGAACTTTTTGGTATTTGGATATCACTTAGTAATGATACGGCTCTGTACATGGTTGTGGGGAAGTGAAATCCTAAAGCATCAATTGTCGGACCTTCCATTGTTGAGGGAAATCTCAACTCTTACTCGAGAACAGAGCACATTGTTTCTCTCAAAGTTATCCATCCCCCAAACCTTTTCTACTTATGATCATTTTACCTGAAAACATGCAAATTAAAGTGCTTAGGATGTGTCATGTAGATTGTAAAAGTGTAAATGGTGGACTTTGTTGGTAAGGTTTCGTCTGGACATTGTTCCCTAGAAGTTTATGTAATTCAGTTTGCAGGCATGTCTTGTAACAAATTTCAATTTCCACTAAAGGCGTATTGTTAAAGCTATCTTGTAGCATCTAGTATAATAGAGGGGTATAACTTGTAGTGTACGAGTGATTCAGTAGGAAAAGTGATGCTAAGGTCATGATTCAATTTATGCAAGTCAGCTTTTTGCATTTTCATATTCACAACCAAGCACCATAAGTGTCAAGAATGGACCATCATTGTCATCCTTTGGCATCATATGTGCAGACTCTGCTCCACTCCCATTTACTCCCCAAATCCTTATCTCGTCACCAGGGTTGGCATCCTTTCTGATTTTCCACTAGTCATAACGGAAGCTCTGACTTGCACCATGGCACTGTTTCTTGCTGTGTGTAACATGGTGGGAACACCACAAATAAGACCTACAGAAACAGTTGAGGGTTTATTCATTCCCCCCCACCCTCAAAAAAAAAAAAAAAAAAAAAAAAAAAAAAAAAAGAAAAAGATAGAAAAAATAAAATATTAAAGGGTTAATGCCAAGGAACGATAAGGTGGGACTTGGGAGGGGGATGAATAAACCTAATTTACTTGCTTGAGATGGGTTTCTATCAATCACGAGCCTAATTAAAAGAAACAGAAGGGGCGGGGCAATAAACTTGAAAAGATTTATTCTGATCTGGCACTCCTACCCTTTTGATACTATGTCAAAATTTTAATGTTTTTTTGTTAACAATATTATATGAAAAATAGGCTTTTCATCTTGACACTATTTATTTTACTGATGGAAATTTTTATTGCATCTGCTTCAGATCTGGAAGGCTAAGGAGTGTTTGAACCTCTTTCCAAATAGCACAATTGTTAAAGCAGAGGCTGATACTATTGACGCGCTTACCATTAAACTTCCCAGCCTTGGCGTTACCCTTCTACCCTTGCAGTTTAGGCAAATAAAAGATCCAATGGACATTATTAATATGGTAATTACGGGTCAACGTGGAGCTTATCTCAATGTGGATGAACTCATAGAAATTGCTAAGCTTCTTGGATTGAGCTCCCAGGATAAGATAGCAGATGTACAGGAGGCACTGGCAAGAGAAGCTGCTGTTTCTGGTGATCTGCAACTGGCATTTGATCTCTGCCTTGTTTTGGTTCAGAAAGGACATGGACCCATTTGGGACTT
This sequence comes from Macadamia integrifolia, assembly GCF_013358625.1. Lineage (NCBI taxonomy): Eukaryota > Viridiplantae > Streptophyta > Magnoliopsida > Proteales > Proteaceae > Macadamia > Macadamia integrifolia. The sequence goes on from NC_056558.1 coordinate 2,886,079, forward strand.
ATCTGCTGCAATAGCAAGAGGTCCTGTCCTTGATAATATGGACATAAGTTCTCGAAAACAGCTGCTAGGTTTTGCTTTGAGCCATTGCGATGAAGAATCTATTGGTGAGCTGCTGCATGCATGGAAGGATCTTGATATGCAAAGTCAATGTGAAACGTTAATGATATTGACAGGGACAAATCCTCCAAACTTCTCTGTTCAAAATTTTTCAATCACCTCACTTCCAATTCACAGTATTCAAGATATAGTGACCCTGAGAGATTGCTCTGAAATGGTGGGTGTTGGTAATGGTGACCAGGAAGTTCATTTTGAGAACATAAAAAATATACTTTTTACTGTTGCAAAAGAGTTACCTATTGAGAAAAGAACAGATTGGGATTCTCTTCTAAAAGAAAATGGAAAACTACTGACTTTTGCTGCATTACAGCTTCCGTGGTTGCTTGAATTGAGTAGGAATGCGGAGCATGGGAAAAAAAATATTCCTGGCACAAAAGCCCTTGCTGGGAAGCCGTATATGAATGTGAGAACACAAGCTGTAGTGTGTATACTGTCCTGGTTGGCAAGAAATGATATTGTTCCTAGTGATGATCTAATTGCATCTCTAGCGAAATCAATAATGGAGCCACCTGTTACTGAAGAAGAAGACATCCTTGGATGCTCATTCTTATTAAATCTCGTGGATGCTTTTCATGGTAAGGAAATAATAGAGGAGCAGTTGAGAACAAGGGAAGCATACCATGAGATCTCTTCTATCATGAACATGGGGATGCTATATAGTTCGTTGCACAACTTTGGTGTGGAATGTGATGGTCCTTTTCCGAGAAGGGATCTGCTGCTGCAGAAATTCCAAGAGAAGCACAAAACACTCACTTCAGGTTATTTGTTACTCTCAATATTGTCTTCACGTGATCCTTAGTGATTTTAATCATGGGTCTAGTCTTGTTATGGGAATCTATATCTTTAAAAATTCATAAAAAAGAAAAAAACTATAATTTTTCAAGATATTACTCTCTCTCTCACTCTATCTTTTACCTATCATTTATGTATCAGATGCTATGGTGAAGATTGATGAAGTGCAATCTACCTTCTGGAGAGATTGGAAATCAAAACTAGAAGAACAGAAGCGCATGGCAGATCAGTCTAGGGCACTAGAGCAACTAATACCTGGGGTTGAAACTGCGCGGTTTTTCTCTGGGGATTATGTTTACATTGAAAGTGTTATTCTTTCCTTGATTGATTCATTAAAGCTGGAAAAGAAACCTGTGTTGAAGGAAGCATTGAAATTAGCTGATGCTTATGGCTTGAAGCAAACTGATGTATCTCTCTCTCTCTCTCTCTCTCTCTCTCTTAGTTGCACCCCTCATGTCATAGGAGATTTCTGCGTTTTCAATTTTAATTGATAGATTTGAAATACTAAAGCAAGCAACAGATTACTATTTTCAGATTTATCAAATTTCTCCCATCTTTCTTCAAATCATATTGACTTCTGAGATTTTTCTTATGTTCTAATCTGTTTTCTAACTAATTTGGATTCTATCTGCTATTTATTTTCCTTTTATTTATCTTCTTCCCCCTTTCATATCTGCTTCTATCTTCTAAATCTATCCAGGTTGTACTTGGAGTTCCACGCCTGCATATTAATTATGTATTTATAGCCTTCTAAATGTTTGATCTATTCTAATACGTGGTTGTTTCCTTTTTATGTAGGTGCTACTACTGTTCTTTAGTTCTGTCCTTGTTTCTGAGGTTTGGACAAATGATGATATTGTGGCTGAAACTTCGGAGCATAGGGAGATAATGCATGCTTGTGCTGCAGAAGTCATTAAAACCATTTTCTTAATTGTCTATCCTGCAATTGATGGGTGCAACAAGGAGCGCATTGCTTTCATATACAGTATTCTCTCTGACTGCTACTTGCAGATGGAGAGAACTGAAGAACCCTTATCAGTCACACCCCCTGATTTATCAGATACTTGTAATCTTGGTTTAACACAACTCTACAGGGTTCTTGAGCAAGAATGCAGAAGGGTTTCCTTTATCAAGAATTTGAACTTTAAAAACATTGCTGGGTTAGGTGGTTTGAAATTTGAGTGCTTCAGCAATGAAGTTTACAAAAGCATCGATGAATCAAGTGTGGAAGCTTTAGCAAAAATGGTTCAGAATCTTGTCAGTATTCATACTGATTCTGAGCATTTTGTGTCGTCACAGGAGGTTTACAAGCACTATGTTTTGAGTTTGTTGGCAACTTTCAATGGTAGAACCAAAATTTATGGTCATCCTGATGATCCAGAAAACTTTCAGCGCTTCATAAGTGAACTTGAGCAGAACTATGATCATTGCAGGTTCTATATTGAATCCTTGTCCCAATCAGATGGCTTGAACATTATGTGGCGATACTACACATCAAGCCTTCTCACAGATAAATCTTCTGGGAATTTAAGAGGTGACTCAGCATGGCTGGACTGCCTTATCTCGCTTTTGAATTTCTGGATTAGAATGGCAGATGATATGCAAGGGATTGCATCATATGAGAGTTCAGAAGACTTGCTCATAAAGCTTAATCTGAAAAAACTATGGAAATGTTTGAAGGTTTTCAGTAGCTTGGTGATGGAGGAGAAAGTTTTGGTAAGTCAAGGTTGGTACACTGTTCACAACTATGCAAAGTGTGAGCTTGTGAACAATTCCATTGATCAGGTTTTTATTTTCTGCAAAACCATGGTTTTTTCTGGCTGTGGGTTTAGAGCCATTGCTGAAGTCTTTTCTGAAGCCATGGTGCCGGACCCAACCAGCTCAAATTTGGACCCGGATAATGAATTTAATCTGGATTATACTCAGAATCTTCCACAACTTTACATAAATATATTGAACTCTGTTTTGTTTGATTTAGCAAGTGAATCTGCTGAACGCCAGAATTTCCATTACTTGTTGTCATCACTAAGTAAATTGGAGGGTAATCTGGACAATTTGAAGAAGGTTAGGTATGCTGTCTGGGGAAGATTGGGGACATACTCTGGTAATATGCAACTGCAAAGTCATGTTCGAGTTTATGCTTTAGAACTTATGCAGTCCATCATGGGTAGGAATCACAAGGGTCCATCCGAGCCCTTACCAGATGTTCAACCATGGGAAGGGTGGGATGAATTTCATGCTTCCACGGCAAGCAGTGAGACTCCCAATCTGGGTGGGGTGAATCTCTCAGATGCATCAAGCTTACTTACTAATACATTGATTGCCCTTAGGTCGACCCAACTGGCAGCAGAAATTTCACCAAATATTGAAATCTCGTCAGATGATCTTTTGACGGTGGACTCAGCAGTCTCTTGCTTCTTGAATTTAGCTAGAGTTGCTAGTACTAAATCACATTTGGATGCTCTACAAGCCATCCTGGAAGAGTGGGAAGGGTTTTTCTCTAGTGTGAGAAACGAAGAGGATTCATGTGAAGCAGCTGATGTTGGAAACAACTGGAGCAGTGATAACTGGGATGAGGGCTGGGAAAGCTTTCAGGAAGAACCTATTGAGAAAGAAGGGAGAAATGAGAGATCTCTTTCTGTCCATCCTCTACAGATGTGCTGGATGGAGATAATCAAAAAGCTTGTTGTGCAGTCCCAATTTGTAGATGTGATGAGACTGATGGACCAATCCTTATTGAAACCTAATGGCGTTTTGCTGAGTGAGGACAGTGCTCGGAGCTTGAGTCATTTTGTTTCTGCCATGGATTGCTTTGTGGCTCTAAAGATAGTGTTGTTACTTCCTTACGAAGCTGTTTGGTTGGAGTGCTTACAAACTGTTGAGGCTAAGTTGAAACAAGAAGGTATCACCAACACAAGGAGCCGAGATCATGAGCTTTTTATCCTTATTTTATCATCTGGGCTGGCGTCGAACATTGCCACCAACTCCAATTACAGTACCACTTTCTCATACTTGTGTTATTTGGCGGGGCATTTCTCACACCTTTGTCTGGAAGTGGACTTATCCCGAGTCAAATCTATAGTGAGGGAGGGGACTAGTACTGGTCAAGATGACTTTCTTTTTCTCTTCAGAAGAATTTTATTTCCGTGCTTTATATCAGAGCTTGTGAAGACAAAGCAGCAGCTTCTAGCTGGTTTTTTGGTAACTCAGTTCATGCACACGCATGCTTCTTTCAGCCTTATCAACATTGCAGAAGCTAGTCTGACAAGGTATTTGGAAGGGCTGGTTTGCCTGCCGGAGTGTGCTGAACCCATTCTTGGTGAAACTGATTCTTGTAAGTCATTAGTAAATACCATCTCTAGATTGAGAGGGAAGTTGGGAAGTTTGATACAATCTGCATTGTCATGTCTTTCAACTAATATGAAATGAAAATCTCTCTCTCTCTCTCTCTCTCTCTCTCTCTCTCTCTCTCTCTCTCTCTCTCTCATTTAGATATATATATCGGGTTGCAGTAGACAGGTGATGTACAACAAGAAATAGAATTTACATGCATTAATATATTTCTGTAACATATTATGTCATTCCGCAGCAGGGTGTTCAGAAAAGTGCAAGGACCTGTGGTACCATAATGTGTTTTCATACTTCCGCATCTTGTCTGTTGATTGCTAGCTCCCATAGAACTGTGAGTCTTGCAGGATGGCCTAAGCTATTGGAGATCTAAGGCTGCTGCTAGGAAGTGGTAGTAATAAAGACAATTAAGCATTAGACAAAGACAAATTGTCTAGTGTAGAAAATTGGGATGCAATGTGGAAAACAAGGACACCCATGACTAGGATCACATTCTTGGTGCAGTAATAGGATAACAAGCCTTGCTTTCTTTGTTAAATTATGCATAGTAGGAGTAGGATTATATTCTTTTTTCATTCTACAGTTAATAATTCTGTTGTATTATGTCTTCCTTAATGATCAACCTTAAAAGATTTATGCAGTAGACCTACTCCTCCAAGGTGACTCCAATGTCTTTCTAATGTTTGCTTGCTTGTATTCTACTTGAGCCCCCTCCTTTCCCCTGCAAATAAATGGATTGGCGTCGTGGAGACTTTATTTCTTGATTTGTTTGGGTGCCAGTTTGAGCTGAAAAGGACATCTCATTTTTCTCAATCTGGCTTTGTATTGACAGATTATGTGCCACACCTACCAAGGCCCTTTTCTGTTTTGAGAGTTCTACAGATCGAAAATGTTTTAAAGAGGTAATAGAAATGATACACAACAAAATTTCTATTTCTTTTTTTATCAATGTCTGTACTGGTGAAAAAGAGATGAACTAACCCTAACGGTCCTATAACCCAAATTCTTTTCGAATTAATGCATGACAGTAGAGGATGCCAATCCATTTCAGGCTCACTTAGTTCTGAATTGATGAAGTGGGAAAGTTTCTTCTCTGTTGGTAATCCTACATGGTGCAGCAGAGATCGAAAGATTCAAAGGTATAATCAGACCAATACGATAGTTCGGTAGTGTAAAAGGATTCAAAGGTAGGATCTGACCGATATGATAGGGTAGTGATCGAAAGGTTCAAAGATGTGATCAGAGCAATGCAATAGTCCGGTAGTGATTGAAAGGTTTAAAAGGTGTGAGTGTGTGACCCAATCTATTTCTACTTGACAATAACAACTCCGAAAATAAAACTCTCAAAATAACTCGTTTCCAGTGAAAGGAAAAAAGAGTCTTACTACCATGAAGCCATGAATCCACTGGGAATGCAAACTTTCGTAGGCCTCTCATAGGTTCATACAGTTAAGAAGAAAGAAAATCAAAATTCTGCACTGTGGTGTAGTATATTGTTGGGAAAATTACGAAATTACTCACTTATGAGTTTCTTATTACAAAATTATCCAATTTAGGTTTCACTTAAAAAAATTATGCAATATTGAGTTTAGGTTTACGATGCTACCCACTACAGTCTCTCCCTCCCTCATGGCATTTTTGTCCCTGCCATGCCTTCTCGACCCTCCCTTCCTTGCAACTCCATCTTCCCCTGTCCCATGACCACCGCAGTTGCCGGCAACGAATCTACTGCCTCCATTGTAGTAGTGGTGGCATACCGCATCTTCTCTCTCTCTCCCATCTTGTTTTCTCCTCTCTCTTGCCCCGCTTTCCCCTGCTTTCTCCAATAGAGAGGTTGTCAAAGTTGGGCATCATCTGTCAAACCCCTGTGCATCTCTGCCACACCCACCACACCCGCTGCACCAAACCAGACGCTATGTGTCGCCCTTGAGCATCACACCTCAGCCTCCTTGCCATCCCTCGCCTGGCCACACCATCCTACGCATCACTTCCACACCATCCTGCAACCCCGCTCAGCATCAGTGGCATTGCTAGCTGCACCGCCCAGCCGCCAAACGCCTCAACCATCACACCACTGCCTAGTCACTCCAAGCTCCAGACCACCCTGCGCATCACACCCCAAACATAAGAAAAGAACAAAGGAGAAGATGCTTAATCAATCCAAAATATTAAAACCCACCAAGAATTCCTCTCACCATTTGAATATTCTTTTGACAATTAAACAAGAAATTTCTACGAAAAAAAAGGACAATTAAACAAGAAATAGAGAGGATCCTAACAAATCGAACACCAAAAATCCATTGGAGCCCTCGAATGTGGGGCTAATTTCAACGGGACACGATTCAACGACGGAAGGATTTCTCTGCTGCTACACCCCAAAAAGCTTTGGAAATTAGGACTTGATGTTGGTAGCGTATCTAATACGAATTGAGACACAAAATTTCCTCTTTTGCTTATGATGTTGGTAGCGTATTTGAGGAAGTTACTGGTCTGCGGCACTCAGCAGTAGAAAGAACAGGGGAGAAGAAGAGTGATCGTGGTTCCAAAGAAGGGAGAAGACAAGTAATCGGATTTGGATCTTCGAAGCCATAGATTTCAAGAGATGGGATGGCATCATGAAATGCAACCTCGTCTTCAGTTGGGAAGGAATAATGATAATCAGATTGGATTGCAGTTGAGGGTGGGGCATGAGTAAGAACCAGTAGGTGGTGGGGTTGGAGAATGAGGCCCTCCTCCTTGGGAGAGAAGTTGCCTTCCTTAAGATTAGGCCTGACTCAGGACCAATAGGCGACAGTGGGCACAACTAGCTGATTCAAGCAGGACGGGTTTAGGGCATTTTCACCACTAGGTTACCAATCCCATTGGTAGGGAATCATCCATTTCACTACAAGCAAATGTAAGTGTACATAATAAAGTAATGATTATTTTCTATTTCCTACAAAAAAAAAAAAAAAAGCAGGTTATGAAGATAAAACAGTTGGACTTACAAGTAATAATTAAAAGTCAAAACCCGCCATGTGGCTAAATTCCACTCCATGACCGGTGGACAACCTCTTCATCATTAATATTCTTAAGCAACAATCACAATCAATTCCCTAGAGGATACAACATACATCTTTCGTGAAGGAAATGTAGTCATTGATCCTCTAGCCACTATCGGAGCATTTACTCAGAGCCACTCTGTTTGGGCTTCACCCTCTTTGTTCCTTTGTTCTTTGTTGTTTTTTGATAGTTGTACTGTTCTTTCCCCTTGTTCTCTCATCTTCGTTGAATTAGTTAATTTTCTATATATAAAAAAAAAATAAAAAAATTCACACATCTGATTTTGGAAGATTCTCTTTTACCAAAAAAAAAACAAAAAGACAACCATTAGAATGAAGCCACGCCCTCCGACACAAATGACGCTTGCATGTGCCTAAGCTCTGTAGAACCCACTCCCTCCCCCATTGTCCCTTCTTGTTTAGGCATCCCCCTTGGGTGCCCAATCTGTTGAGTTTGGCCTCTCTCAGTGGGTGTGGTAGTACCACAATAATAACAAAAAAAGGGAAAATTTTCTATCTGATAGCGGCCACTACATCACAGACACAGGGGTTCGCAATGATTATCGTGTCCATTCGGGCGGCCTGCCTTTGTGTCAAGGTGCATGGGCTGCTTTCAGACAAAAAAAAAAAAAAAAAACCCAAGAAAAAGGTAGGCCATTTCCACAAAGTTGAATATTTGAGATTTATTGTTGGGTGTAACATAATGTAACAAAAAAAATTCTCAAATGCTGTTGACTATTGCTTCCCATTTCCCCCAACTCGACCCACATTAAATGGCTTCCCAAAATTAAAAAGGAAGGAGAGAAAAAGGGAGAAAGAATGTTGTCGGTCTATCATTCCCCACGCCCAAACGTTTAGGGGGTTATGAAAAGGCATCTTTGTCACCTTGAAAACAAGGGCTATGTCTGGGTGTGGGTTTCCTCCAAAAAAAATGCCAATTTTTTTTTTTTTCACCTATGGTGAATGAAACTATTAAACCACTGGGTATGGCTGCTTGATGGAACTGAGGAAGAGCCTTTTGAACCTTCAACAGTAGAATATGGGGATCAAAGCCTCAAATCACCACGGTTGAAGAGATTTTTTCTTCACCTTGGTTGGAGGAAAACTATTGCCAAAAAGAAAAAGGGTGAAAGAAGAAAAAGAAATAGAAAACTTTCAAAAAAGAAAAGAAAAGAAAAAGAGAACTTTTAGGCAAAAATATTTCTTGTTGCATCAACCATGATTCCTTCATAGTTGGCACACTTATTTTTGCCAGATAGAGGAATGATGTGGTATTATAATCCTCTCCAAACCTCGTAGTGGTGAAAGTTTCATGTATTAGGTACACTTTTTAGAGGGATGATTTGGCAATTCTAACTAATGTTGGATGTTTAGGGAATGGTCTAGATTGGCCATTTATCAAACATATAACAAAATTCAATCATTAATCCATACACCTTTTTGGTGTCCAAAATTAAATACGTTTCATTTTGCTATTTGGCACTCTATTGGACTGAATTCTCACATGTGATTGGAGGACTTGTGGGTCAACCAAAAAACTTGCTCTCCTCAAAATTTGATTACAGAATTTGCTCATTAAAAATAAATGAAATATTGTATTGTTTTAGGGGAAAGTTTTCATCTACCCGCGGATGAAAAGAACGCTTTGTCCATAATATAATTTTATAAGAACACTTGTGAAAAGAACCGAAATTTATAAGGGTGTACACATTTTGGAACATCATATTAATATATTTCTTTCCTTTCCTTTGTATTTTGGCTGATTTGAGTGGAAACTATTGTTATCTCTCCCAGCGAAGTAGAAAACTTTGGAGACCCCATAAATATTTTAAACTTTAAATTTTTAAAAAAGTTTAATTCTACATTTTCATTTAGTCAAATAAAATTTTTAATAACCCCAATGAGGTTGCTCTCTTGGCAAAGTTCAATACCTAAAAATAAAGAGGTCCTAAATTCAAATCTCCTTAGGGGCTTACAAAATTAAGTGTAATCCCAAATTTTGGGCCCCACCACTCCCTAGCTATGCCTGAAATTGGATTGGGCATATATTAAATTGGAAAAAGATATTCCCCCACCTGTATAAAGTCTAAAATGCCCTTGAGATTGCTCCATGCATGAGTCCCATCTAAGTTTAAAGTGATGGATAAAGAGATTGGTGTACATACTCCCATCTATAAAGAGATTCTCTCTTAACCTTGGTTCAAGAAAAACTTAGTCCTATCAAATTGGAAAGTCAAATGCTATCTTCTTCCTGACGAGTGCATGGAGGTGTAAAGTTTTTACCCTTGCATTACTTATAGGGCACAAACCACAACTTTTTTTTTTTTTATTTCCAAAAGAGAAAGGGACATCTCTCATCCCGAGCCGATGGGTGCATAATAAATGAATTGTATTGGGAATCACCTAATTCAGATCAAAATTGGTGGTCATTGATCCCGATTCTTGATGATTTGATGCAGCCAATTATTGAATAATGACACCAAAATTGTAGGAATAATCCTCAAATTTTCCGATTCTAGGGCATTCTTAGTCAGATTTAAGCTTTTGGATTGGGATTGCAATGATAATTTTTGTCCTCAAATTAAGACCCTAAAAATACCAAAGGATTCGTGTATAGAAAGTTCACATGATCTGGGATAATAGAGAATATTAGGAAAGAGATAAAAAAAAATTTCATGAGGGATGTGCACAAGTGTGTGTATGTACACCAATTCCTATATTCGTTTAGGGGAAGAGAACATTATTTGGTCATGTGAATCCTAAGCCCATACACAAGATAGTGCGATTTTGTAAAATCATAAAACTCCATCTTTATTGAATCCTTTAAGCTCTTTCATTAACCACATTGGTTCAGAGGCTACACGATCAGGTGGGGATCTCTTATCCATTTTTTTTTTAGGGTAAACATCTCTTGCTCGGTGAAAATCACATTGGTGCAGGTGCAGGGACTACACGACCAGGTAGGGATCTTTTGTTTTTTTTGGGGGTTGGGGGGGGGTGGAGGTGTAAAGATATCTTGGTTGGCCATCCTTTTATGAAGGTAAGTTGTACAGTACAAGAAGGTATACTGTGCTTTCAATGTCGGATTCATGCCTTGTCCTTCAGGAGTGGAGTGGATTCTCCACCAAAATCTCTCCTCCACCTGTTCGACGTAAGTTTTAGTGGCTTTTGACTCACTTTCCACGGACAATGACTCATATGAATGGTTTGTTTAATTGAAACTTTGGGAGAAGAATAAAAGAATTAGAAAAAGAATGACTTGGAACTTTGGGAGAAAAGTAATAGAATCAGTTACACGTTTCGGCCGAAATTTCCGATACTGAAACGATATTACCCATCTACAACTTTTTACCCAAGTCTATAACCGATTTACGATTTTGCCATTTTCGTATTTTATTCACCTTCTTCCTCTCTCTCTCTCTCTCTCTCGTCCCAACTTCTGCACTATCCTCTTTAAACCCATAGGGCTACGCCATAGTGCTCTACCCTCCACTCCAGACTCCACTCTACTCTCCTCCATTGTGAAGAAGATTGAAGAGAAGAAGAAGAAGAAGAAGAAGAAGAAGAAGAAGAAGAAGAATAATTAGAGGAGGGATTGAGTAAGAATCAACTGAAGCATCTCTCAAAGGTGAGTCTTTTCTGCACTTATGGGGTTTGTTGATGATTTATATATGAATTTTGTTATTTTTCATTATGATTTTGTATAATCTGCATTTGTTTCTACCGAGGTATGGGCTACTTCTTCCATGTCGCATGAGTTCTTTGTTAAATTAATAGTTGAATCAGATGTTGCAGAGCTTGCAATGTGGTCTTCTTGCTCTCTTTAATCTCTGAGCATGGGCCTTTTTCTTACTTTTTTCGCTTTTCTCTGAACTCAGTTGTGATTTTTATTATAAAAGAGACTTCTTTGAAGTAGATTGACTAAAACAAATTGGTAGATTCAAGGTCTGCACAAAATCCTGACTTCAACTCATATATTGGAGCGGAAAGGATTCATCAATTATGATTGAACTGCTGTTGGATGCTCTCTGCAGCTTAGTGATCTTTATTTGTCCGCCATTTTAAAAAAGCATAGCTTTTCTTTGAAGCAATTTAAATTTATTCAAGGAAACATCAATATGATGTTTGTAGGGATTTTGTTCTAATTTCTTCCTCCCATTTTGTCCCTGTCTTCCACTGGCATCCATTCTGCTTCCCAATAAAGGGGCATACCCAGTGCACGAGGCTCCCACCACTGCAGTGTCTAGGGAGGGTGACAATGTATGCAGCCTTACACCCGCTTCGTGGAGAGGCTGTTTCCAGACTCGAACCCATGACCACTAGGTCTCAATTGAGCAACCTTACCATTGTGCCGTGGTCTGCCCTCTATCCATTCTCTTTCCCCAGGATGTACATAAATCTACATGGTGGAGATAGACATTGAGGAATTCTGCTGGGATTCAGCATGAGTACACCCAGTGAGGGCTCTGGAAGCAAGATTTTGGATTGCATAATAGGTTAGATGCATTGCTGTCTCCTTTCTGAATAGCTTGGCTATACTGGTTTTCAGGTCAAGGTTTTCCCCCCTTTTTAAATAAGCTCACCAGAGTTTCTTTGAAACTGGGTACCTTCAATAGAAATCACTGCTGCTGTTTTTAGTGTGGTCCAATGGCAAGGGTGATACGATTTTTCATTTCTTCTCTCTCTCTCTCTCTCTCTCTCTCTCTCCCTCTCCTCTTATCAGGTCAATATATAGTCCATTGAGATCTTCAGCTTTTTATATGACCATTCTGTCATAGATGATTGGGCTCCCTCACCAGCATTTTATCATGAAACCTTCTTTAACTTGATACAGTGGCCTTCTCTAGCATTGCTCAAAACAAAACTCAAGCGACAACAAAGCTTAGCCTGATCCCAACTAAATGGGGTCAGCTACATGGATCCGCAAGAATTTGACTCAAAACACAACTCAAAGTAAATTATATAATTATGCATAACCCGTAAGGAGATTGTTAGACCAGAATCTGTGTTGAGGAATACAAAAGACTGAACCAACAACTTGATTGAAAACACATAAAAAATGAAAACACATAATAGAGACTCATATGCTTTTATGGAAAGAAATGTTTTAGTTCTCTACATACAATACACTGAGTGAGCATTCAGCATTTGATGCTATTGTCTAATGGAGTAGAGATTATGGTTTTCTATTCACCTAAATTCTGACATGTGCATTTCTTGAACGTAAGAAATTGTTTCATTCAAGATAATTTTTCATTGAAAATTCATTATGGTACATATTATTCAACACAAAGTATCTTATCTGAAAGAGTATGGAATGTATACTTTTCTTTTCTCCTCATTTCTTTGATTTTTATGATACTATCTATGATACATAAATTCTCTTTGGGGCAACATGAAAATAATAAACATTCATACTGACTGCCATATAATAAATCGATCTCTGCCAAAATTTTCATGTGTATGGTTAAGTATTAGAATTTTCTGATTTCCACTTATTCTTGCTTTGAAAAAAAAAAAAAAAAAAAAAATTCAATATTGCACACATTCCTTAAAACTGAAGATTAAAAAATCTTGTGTGCCAGAAAGTGGATGTGTAGATAAACATGTTTTCTGTTTGGCCAAACAAGGAAGGAATCTTTGGTTGTCCAAACTTTTTTTGCGATGCGCTGAGTTGTATGGGGCTGAAATTTGGTGTACATGTAGATCCCATAGTCTTCTACTCATATATCAAGTTTCAGCCTAAACGGAGTTTGCCACATGAGAAAAGAAGCATTGAAAAATTCTGGATGACCAAGAGGGTGTATGGATGAATGAGGGGATGCATACATCGGACTGTAAATGATTGAACATGGCTCTGAATTTGGCATGTGGCCAATCTAGACCATTTCCTGAAATCCAATGGTTAGAATCACCCCATCATCCTTCCACAGGACCACATGGCACAGATAAGTATACAAACCAGGAAGCTATCACGGTTGGCTTTTTCCTTTTATTTTTTTCCCAATCTTCTAACGTCCTGACTTTGTTAACACCCTGGATCGTAGATTGCTTTCAGATTTTGGCAGATTCTTGCAGTTGTTTTTCATTCACCCCAGTCTCTGGTGCATATGGTTACTGAGATTTTTGAAATAAAAGGCTAAACTGCTCATACTTTTGATATGATTCGACATCTCATCATTGTCATAACCAATGATGCTCGTTGACTTTTTCTACGAAGGAGTCTGAAGTTCTTAATACTTGGTAGCTGTTGAGAGTTGAAGCATTGTCATCTTCATTGTTTTTCTTATAAATATAGCTTGGCACCCTCCTAATGAGGACCAAATTAAGTTTACAGGTTTTGGTTTCTCTATGGGAAATCCTCGAAGTATCGTATTTTTCCCCCTTCTGCAACTTTAGAAGGAGAATAATCCACATTTCCACGGGTCCTCTGGCATTGTGTACACCCAAGGGCTTTCCTCCCCTCAGGGAAAATATATATATATATATATATTTTTTTTAATTTATTTATTGGTTGGTGCTAGCAATTTTTTGGGAGATTGATTAGTTTGCTATCCTATGAATGCCTTGTTTGTTAGTAAGTCTGAACATTGTAGAAGTGCTATCATTAGAAAGCTGGTCTTGGTGAATGTTACGCTTTGGCTCTCTTTGAACATTCTCAAGATTGTGAAGATCGGTCAAACATCAATTTCTTATAGAGAGAAATTTTATACAAATCTTTCTTCCCTAAAATATTGAAAAATTTTACGCACATATTTCTTCAGAAAGTGTCCCTTTGTTTTGCCAGATCTCTCTCCTCTTAAAGTTTCTCTTTTATCTTTTTTCCTGTGTCATTAGATCAATTGACAGGAACGCATTGAAGGATGACATACAGATACTGAATATGCTGTATGTTTGAAATTTGCTTTCTTTTCTTTCTTTCTGATCTGTAACTAAAATGTTTATAAAGTGATTGAAAGCATATTGCAGCTATATAATTTAGGTGGATATAAGCTGGCCCCACTAGTTTGGAAAAGGATTAGTTGAGTTGTGCTGTATATTTAGGTGGAATTGAAGCTCCACAAAAGCAAAGAGAAAAAAATGAAAAGAGAAAGAGGGGATACTAGGGTGGCTAATGTCAACAAATAATTTCACGGTCAACACTCAAAGCAACAGAATGATTCCCTCCCCCCAACTCCTTGACACCCAGGAAATACACATCTAGGTCCTAACATCACAAAACTTCGTCCACCCCCTCTGAACCACTTCAGTAAGATGGATTGGATTATTCAATTTACTTGTGTCAGACGGATACCCAATGAAAATTTACATGTTTCAGATCGATTTTGTGTAAGTTAAGGTCAGCAGATTTAAAAGGTTTTCTGTACTTGATAGACTTCTACGTAGATAACAGAATTAACAAAAGATCATCCTAGTAAGTTGGTTAGAAACCCTAAACAAATCCTAACTGAAGGAGTTAAAAAAGAGCAACCCAGGGCATGAGGTTTCCGGTACTGCAGGGTCTGGGAGGGGCATATGTACACAGCCTTACCCTCTGCTTTGCAGGAGAGGGTGTTTCCCAGTTTTGAACCTGCAACCAACAGGTTGCAGTAGCGCAATGTAACCGTTGCGCCTGGTTGCAGAAGTTAATTCTGAATAAATAAATTTAAATAATTTCGAATATATTGAAATAATATTAATCTGGAGTTATGGTAAAACAAATTGGGAATACTATTAGTTAATGGAGTTACTATAGCCTCTATAACACGCCAAGGCTAAATAGATCTTAAAACTAGGGTGAAGTAAAGATGATCAACAGAAAATAAGATACAGATTGGGTGAAGGTAATATGGAATGACCGAGAAAAACTAAAGAACAATGATGGAAAAACATACAATAGAGGTTGGGAACAATTAAGAGAAGATAAAGAATTGATAGAAGAAGAATAATAGGGGAGGGTCCCCCATCGATCAGCAGATTTCAGCCTAGATTGCAGCCCAGATTTGGTTTCCTTTTTGGGTCCTTCTGGCCAGCTCAGCAGCAGCCTTTCTGTCCATCGACCCAATCTCAAGAAGTGCAGCAACAACTGTTAGAATCTTCAAGAAAATATCTACTGATTTCAGTTTGAGCGCTATCTTGCCTTAATATAAAGATATAGCTGGAGGAAAATAAAAGAAGTTACTGTTCATGTTATTTCTTCAAGGATTTGTTACCTTTTTGGTGTTTAGAATCTTTTGTTAGACAAGTAATTAGTTTAGGAATGTTTTAGTTGTTAGTTTCCTAGTTACTTACTTTCCTCTTCTTGTTAGTTTCCTATTTTGTAACCTTCTATTATGAAGGAGCTGCTGTGCCTATTTAAGAGGCTAACTGATTGTAACTGAGGGAGACTTGATTAATGAATGAGTGCATACTCTTTGGCTGAAAGGCTGTTATTGAGAGGTGAGATGCCTAAACCTTTGAGGGGTGTGATACTCAAAACCTAAGGGGTGAGATACCCATTCCATTGTTCTCTTTCATCCTTTCTCAACCCTCCATCTGTTCTATTTTCTTCTTTGTTTCAGTCTGTGAGAGAGTGTGAGAGTGATTGATCCAATCTATTTTGAAGTTCAAAAGTGCCAATACAACTCAGATTGAAAGCAGCCAAAAGGGTGGACCGAAGGCAAGCCAACTCACACGGTTTTCTTGTCCATCGATTTCTTCAATATCTCCCAGAACAGCAGGGATTTGCCCTAGGCCTTTTGTGGTTTTATTGAGGTCATCAGGGACAATCTTTGATCAGGAGTTGAGGACTGTTGAAGCCCTCCAGAGGAAGCCGCAGGATTTCTCCCATACTCTGTTGAAACCTTAAATCTGTCAGGGACGATTGTTGGTTCTGTCATCCCTTCTCAGGTCTGATTCAGCCACTGTTTAGGAACCTACAGAAGTATTCTGTGGGCTCTTTGACCAGGTTTGACAGTCCAAACATCCATCCACTTGTGAGTTCCAGTTCAACCCTTCTTTTAGGATTTGTTGTTGCTTTACTTGGTCCCCAAGTCTGAAATCAGGACTAATATTGGTTGAGGGGTGTTTATCTTATTATGGCTTATTTACCTATTTTAAACTAGCTCTACATTAGTGGCCCCCCCTTTGTCTCTCTCTTTCCTGTCTTTCAGAATCTCCTATTGTAGGAGTGTTCTTCATCCCCTATTCTTTCTTTTCTTCTGTTAAGTTATTATGCTATTGCGTGCAATCATAGTTGTCAAGGCAATTTGCCTGGGTCCTAGGCGACTGTCACCTTATTGCACTGCATGTCGCCTTATATTTCTGGACTTATTTATGCCAAATATTATTTAAGTACTTAAGATATTATTCATAAATAAGCAAATACCTCCTATTTGAATCCAATAAAAGTAGTTTAAAAATCAAATTCTAAAAAGATAAAAAAGTTAACCCCTTAGTCCAAGAACAGAAATTGGATTTTTGGTTGTTGGGGCGATTTTCAACTTTCAAATGCTGGGGTTTTTCTCAGTTCTAAAAATTTTATAAATCTTATCATGGTAAAACATTGCTAAAAACCAAAAGTTCGGTAAAATAATATTTTGTTTTGATGTCTTTAAAATTATTTTCATTCAGACGATTTTAAAAGCATTCTCGCACTTTAAAATAAGTTTGACCGGAACATAACTTTGTCATCGCAACTCATATTTAAGTAATCTTAAACATGTTGGAAAGCTGGTTTTGTGCTATACCTAATACAAAAGTCTCATGTCAAAAAATCATTTGACCAGTAAAACTTATTATAGAACAAAAGTATTTCTCT
This sequence comes from Macadamia integrifolia, assembly GCF_013358625.1. Lineage (NCBI taxonomy): Eukaryota > Viridiplantae > Streptophyta > Magnoliopsida > Proteales > Proteaceae > Macadamia > Macadamia integrifolia. Next base: position 2,903,155 of record NC_056558.1, read on the forward strand.
AAATGTTGGTTTTTTATCACTTAATGTTGACTTTTTATGATTTGATGTGGCTTAATGTTGATTTTTTATGATATAAAATATATATAACATACTAAATAATGTAAGAAAATAGTGAAAATAAAAAATAACACTTGTTCGTCTTAAGGTGGGCACCTTGTTGCCTAAGCGCTTAGGCAGCCCTCCAGCGCCTTGGTTTGCCTTTGTGCCGTGACAACTATGCATGCAATACTAGTTAGTAAAGAAACTGTGGGATCTCCCTGGTTACTTGCTTATTTATCCCAATTCCTGGGTTTTTGCTCCCATCAAGACCTTTGCTGTGAGAATCAAAAACCTGCAAACCAGGTTACTACAACGCTACTGCTAGATCTGGTTTTACAGATTAATACCCTCCTCACACTTGCTGATTTTCTGGCTGCTTGGGGTTCAAAGGCCTACGCCTATAACCTCAGATCAAATAGAATAAGGGTGAAGAGATCAACCTATGCCTAAAACCTCAGATCAAATAGAATAAGAGTGAAGGAGTTTGATGCATTGGAGCCTTGAAGGTGCTGCTACTGCAGTTGGTTTCTTTCCTAGTGTGACTTAAGATTGAAGACAACCTAATGTCTCCCCCCCTTCTGACATGATTACCTTTATTTCTGTAGTACCGAAATTAACCTTCTCTTTACCTCTTTTTCACTACTGTCCTTTAGTTACTTCCAAGTTTACCCCTTTCATACAACTTTACTGTTACCCACGAATTGTTCCTTTTCTTTGTTGGCTTGATTTCTATTTATTGCAGATTTGTGATCCATTTGATTATTTGAGTTGTGTAGTATCCGGGTGGGCCCATAGCGAACCCAAATAGAGTTTTGTGATCTGGGTTTTGCATCACTTGATTGGCGGCTTCCTCGTGATCAGTGGTGTGCTCGATCTCCTGGAAGACTTGTAGGAGCATAGTCTTTAGAGATGTAATGGAGAGAGTATGCCTTTCTAATTTTCTTCATACACAGCCTTCACTGCAAAAGGGTTTATCATACAAGGTATTTTGAACTTTTGCAAAGTTAGAGAATAGAATACTGTTTGAATGTGGAAGTATCATTGGAGGCGGATGCTTAAGATTACAATCAGTCTTCAGTGACTTGGATTTATGCCAGTCAAAACTGTTGGTTGAAATTCGATGCTAGGTTTATGCAAATTGCTCTTTACACCAATCTAGAAGTTCCATTTGAAAGGCATCAGCAATTATCTAGATCTTCCATAGATGTTATTTAAGACTAGAAAGCGTTTTCCCACTTAATTTTTACCAAATGAGATATGTGAACTCGTGTAGTCATGTGTATTTACTTGTGCAACATTTGATTTTGTTTTACTACTTAATTCTCACTGTCAACAAATTTGGTTTAAAGAACCTCTCTAACATTTTGTTTTCTTATTGTTTTGCAGCAGACTACATACATTCCTTTGGCTAATAGTTCCTCCACTCTAGTTTCTTCATCTATTTGATCTTGTGGGACAAAACTCTATATCAGTTGCAGGTACTTCACAAGTGTCCCCCCCCCCCTCCTACCCGGTCCCTACCAAGCTGTGTCTTTGTGGTCTGCCTAATTCTTCCCACTAAAACCCCTGAGGTAACCTCTCTTTGCCCCAGTTGCAAGTTCTGGGATTTTGGTTCATTTCAGAGCTATGGATGGAGTCTTGCTTGAAGATGGTTTCCCAGCTGATCGTCTTTTCAACCAGGGATATTCATATACCTATGATGATGTTATCTTCCTTCCTCACTACATTGATTTCCCAACTGACTCAGTCAACCTAAGCACAAAACTGACAAAAAATATTGACCTCTATATCCCTTGCGTTTCTTCTCCAATGGATACTGTGACTGAATCCTCCATGGCAGTTGCAATGGCTGCTCTGGGTGGCATTGGCATTATTCATTACAACAACCTTGCTCATGAACAAGCTGCATTAATAAGAGCTGCCAAGTCCCGTCGGATTCCGTTCATCTCAGATCCAATTTTTAAGTCACCTTCTGATTCAATTGATTCCATTGATGAGTTTGTACCTTCACCTTGCATTTTTGTTACTGAGTCAGGGAATTCAAAATCAAAGCTCTTAGGTGTAGTTGCAAAATATGATTGGGAGAGCTTAACTGAAAAAGAAGCTCCAGTTTCTGATTATATGTTGGGCTCACCATTTTCAGCTCCCTCAAATTATACATTTGAGCAAGCTGCTGCAATTTTAGCAGAAAAAAAACTTGATTATGTAACTTTAGTGAGTGAGCCGGATGGTGAGGTTGTAGATTTGTTTACAGCAACTGATGTGGAAAGAGTTCGTGGGTTTCCAAAATTAGGGCTTCCTTCACTGGGCCGAGATGGGGAATTCATGGTGGGGGCAGCAATGGGGACGAGAGAACATGATAAGGAGAGGTTGGAACATCTTGTTAAGGCTGGGGCTGATGTCGTCATTCTGGATAGTTCGCAGGGAAACTCGATCTATCAAATAGAGATGATCAAGTATGTGAAGAGGACGTATCCTGAGTTAGATGTCATCGGTGGTAATGTTGTAACAGCTTATCAGGCTCAGAATCTGATCCAGGCTGGGGCAGATGCTTTGAGGGTTGGGATGGGTTCTGGGTCCATTTGCACCACTCAGGAAGTCTGTGCTGTGGGGCGTGGTCAGGTAACTTCTTTCCTTTATCATCACCTGATGATGTAATCAAATATTGATGTTGTAAATCTCTTTGTAAGGATATTAAGTGACTTGACCTCCGTCTTGGTTCAGTTCAGTGGCCATTATTTTTTATATTTTCTTGGTATCTAGTTCTGATTTCATTGATCAATTGGCTCACCACAGTGATCTTGCCTTCACAAGTCCTTTTTGTTTTGCTTTTTTTCCCCCTTAATAAAAGTTTGACCATTACATCTGCTTTTATGATAACTCTATGAAAATTTTCATGTTGCATTCTTATTGTTGCCTATTCAATTTATGAAGATCAAGGACTTATATTTGACAACCCCAAGGGGTAGCCGAGTTGGCAAGGGACCTTCGCCTCAGGAAGCGTGTGGTTCTGTGTTCGACTCCACTTACCTCGTTGGGGCCACTCACACGGGGGTGTTTTTTCCTACTCACGCTGCTAAAAATATTCTCAGCTGAAACTGAAATTATTATTCTTGTTAAAATTGAAATTGGCACTATCAGCTGTAGATAATTTTGCTCTATTTTAGTCCTTATGTACGAGATCAATATTAGAACTTTTGTCCATTATTTGCTGTAATAAGAGCCAAAACTACAACTCAGCCTGTCGGCTACATGGATCCTTACCCTTCAATCAGCTCTATTCAAGGTCATACTTGACATAAGGCTTAAACTATGCATGCCTTTCCTCACCATTTCTCCCAACATCATTTTAGGTCTGCCCTTGGCTCTTTAGCTTCTTCAATCTGAATCAAATCACTCCTCTGTGATGGAGTCCACCCTTGAACATGGCCGTGCCACCTCAAGCGACTTTTTCGTAGCTAATCATGTATCGGAGCAACTCCCAAATCAGCTCTAATATGATCATTCCTAGTTTTTCCACACATCCAATCCATGCATGTCTTTCCTCATCTTTCCAATGTTGCCTTGTTTGCTTGATTCCATATTTTCTTTGATCATTTCTTTGTGCTCTTGTGTGGTTGCAGTTTTCTGTAAACCATATCCCATTAGTGATGATTTAGAGTATTAAAGCTGTTTAGTGGAGCCAGTGCTTAATAATACCTAGTAGGGAAAAAGAACTTTGCCTGGTCGCGTGGCTCCTGCTCCCAGACACGAGCGTGCGAAATTACCATCATGCCCCTAGTGAAATAAAAAATTCCATCTATGTTGATGCCTCTGCGCACACTATCATTGGCCTCCATGCTGGTGCAGGGGCCACACGATCGGACAACGATCTCTTGTCCTAAATAGTGTATCCAATTTCTCAGTCATCATTTACGTGGTAAAACATAATGGCCTATGGCCCAAGCTATTGTGTGAAATTTTGTTTGTAATAACTCTCAAGTGTTCTAAAAGAACCTATTAGTGCCTTTTTTTTTTTTTTTTTTTTTTCTTGCAAAGGCTCACATCAGTAGAATTGTAGTACAGTGATCTGCATGTGCTTGAACTACTTTTTCAACCTTCTGACTGATTGTTCTTAATTCTGTATTTCCTCACTATGGAAGATGCACATTATTCCTTTCTTTAGCTTATGCTCTGAATTCATGCATGAATTTGTCAAGTGTTTGGCAGATAATCTGAAAACTGAGAGTAGTTACCTGTATACCATATAATTCTAAATATACTTCACAAAGGCCTAAAATGCTATTAATTGTGTTACTTTACTGTGCAGATAATTCATATATCTTGTTAAAAAACTTACTAAGAAATTGGCACTTCATTGCACTAGCTTACTAAACATATTCTTGCTTGAATTTTTAGGCAACAGCTGTTTACAAAGTTTCATCCATTGCTGAGAAAAGTGGTGTGCCTGTCATTGCGGATGGAGGTATTGCAAACTCTGGACATATCGTCAAGGCTTTGGTGTTGGGAGCTTCTACTGTTATGATGGGAAGTTTCTTAGCTGGCAGCAATGAGGCACCTGGGGCTTACGAATATCAGGTTCATTAGTGATTGATGGAACTCACTCTATGATCTATATTAATATGAACAGTTCATTGCTTATAACAACTAATGATGTTTTCCCTTACTCTATGGTAGTGTTGCATAATCTTTTCCCCTCTAAATATTACCTTCGAACACTTTTTTCCTCCAATTTGACTTAATTAGCTTTCCTTTATGCTAATGGTAAATTTAAGAGTATAAAATTCTTTAAAATGGTTTGACTTTTCTTTGGCTGAATAATTTTTACTTATTACAAGGTATGCTTTACAAAATTTCTGCTTTCATATGGCTTCCTCTCTTAGGAAATCCTCTCTTGCCAAAGATCTTTCCCCTTGAAGGGGTAGAGACTGTTTCTAGTCAGTTTAGGCTGTTCATCAAATTCCTTGAATCTAACCGATGCCTATTTTTGGGGGGACCGGGGGGTGTGGGAGAAGGTAACTTCACTTGTCAATGAACTTCATTTTTGGTTCTATTATATGGTTTAAATTGGTTCTAGAATCTGTGCTGACATGTATTTCCTTTCATTAGCTTTGATATGTCTTTCCTTCATTAGCTTTGATTGAGTGTCACAAATAGGTAGTCCCACATCAATGCTGGTTTGCATTGATTGAATAGAAATTCATTTTTGATATAGTGAGGGATAAGGAATTAGTGGACAAATAATAATAAAAGAATAAGGGTTTAAATGATCAAGGGGCTTCTTGGGATAGAGATGGATATGATATTCTAGGCAATGGATGGATAAGGTGCTAGAGGACAAATGGTGTAATGGCTGAACGTTATGGCTGGACATAGTCCTATTCAAGTCTATACACAGGCCTATTGGAGGCATATAAATGTGACCCTTAAGGAAGCCTATGGCTGGGCCAAAAGGCTGTAACTTTGCTGATTTACAGCATTACTTGGTGTTTTCTCTCATTGCTGCATTCTTGCATTAAATGGTCACTGGTTGTATCTTATCCGAGATTACTCTGTCAATGGCTTCCTTAAGGAATCTTGGATACTGAATCTATTAATTTATTTGGACCAGTCTGTTGCCACATTATCTTCCATGTCCTTCAACGGATTGGTTTATGAATCTGCTAGCAAAACTTACACCAATTGCCTCAATGACTGTCACATTCACACTTCTAATAGTGTACAACTGGATGCTATATGTGCATACATTCACATATGTATATTCCCCCTTCTTTGCTAGTGTTGTATGTACCTGCCCTCTTATTTTGTGAACTGTGACATCATGTTAATAGGGTGGTCGTCGAATTAAGAAGTACAGAGGTATGGGTTCCCTTGAAGCCATGACAAAGGGAAGTGATGCCCGGTACCTGGGTGATACATCTAAGTTAAAGGTGGCTCAGGGAGTTGTAGGAGCTGTAGCAGATAAAGGTTCTGTATTGAAGTTTATTCCTTACACGATGCACGCTGTCAAGCAAGGATTCCAGGATCTTGGGGCATTGTCTGTGCAGTCTGCTCACAACCTTCTAAAAACTGGGGTGTTGAGGCTGGAGGTACAGTTGTGCGTTTGTTGTTTTTGTACATTTTAGAGGTTACAATTTATGTGCATAATGTATTCTCTTACTGCTCAATGTTCTTTTAGATCCCAATGAAACATTTTCTTCATGCAGGAACAAAGTGGATGTTTTCTGTCTCAACTAAGTTATAATATAAGGAGCCATTTTTTTGTTGGCCACAGAATGCAGCCAGCACTAATGCTTTGACTTTGTTTTGAATTCGGTGCCTCTTTTGTGCCCTTGCAAAAGAATTGAATATAGTGGTACGGAGAATGTTTTCAAGCCTATTTTGTAGTTATTTGTCCCATCGAACCCTGTGATGGAGCTTTAATTTTGAGGACGACTTGTGCACTGCACTTAGTGCAAGTGTTGCTGGCAGATTTACAAACCTGCGGGTAACGAGCCCAAATTTCTAGCATGAGGCTATGATAGTACCTTCTTTCTCCCTTTTTTTTCTTTTTTTTTGTGGGGGGGGGGGGGTGTGTGTGTGTAAATGCTACTGTCTAGGAACTGAAATATGCAAATGAATCCAAGTTTGGTCTCATGGTGAGTTTCGGAACTAGGATCAAAGCCAAAGAATCAGTAGTTTGAGAATTCAAAAAGCTAGGATCAAACAAAAAGTGTATAATTGGATAATTTGGATTGGTTTTTGTGTTTCCATTTTTTTCAATGGATGATTGCACCATTCATAAAGCTTAGCAAGTGGTAGAAATTTTTATCTTTTTATTTGTTTTGCTGGGTAGTGGATTGATATAGTTTAACTGTAACCTTTTCTGTGTTTTGCAGGTGAGGACAGGAGCAGCACAAGCTGAAGGTGGTGTTCATGATTTGGCTCTCTACGAAAAGAAAGCATTCTGAGATCTGAAAGCTGTCAAATTCATGCCTTCTTATTTGGATAATCAAGCCCTTAAATTTTTAGTAAATGTTTAGAGCAGGGACATCAGACACTATCTACATTCAAAATGAGAAGTACCAAATGTATCCTAATCACATAGTGATCCTCTAAGCTTATCTGCATTAATGAGTTAAGAGTTTGTGTTTGGGCTAAGATTTTTCTTCCAAGTCAACATGTATGCAAAATTATGCCCTTGATGGCTTGAGTTTTCTGCCAATGATTGAAATATTTGGCCAAAGCATTTATTGCATAGAATTTGAAAATTCTTAAGCTTGCTTGGTGCAAATGTTTTCCACGTTTGACCTGACAACATGCAGTCTATTGTTGCAGAGATCCAAGGCAGAGATATTAAATAACTTCCAAAACCATTCTGGTATGGTATCTGATATATACTGATCCAACCAGTTGAGACCACAAGGAGGAACCTATTGTTGTCTCACACAAAACTAATGACTTATTTAAGATGATGAAGATATCAATACTGATACCTCTTTCAAATTTGTGAGCTTCGTATAATGATGTGGAATAGCTCCCTCCCAAGAATTCCTAGAGAGATCCAAAGAGACCAACTCTGAAAACTTTCAGGAAAGACCCACTTATTTGATTCCCAGGGAGTCAAGTTCTTTTATAAACAAGAAGCATCCAATCGATTTAGGTAGATGCCCACTTAGGTTATTCAAACCCAGAAGTAGCATCTTCAGACAAACTATCTACAAGTTCACCCACCTCACCAACTGTATATGTTGTTGATGATAGATCTTTAGTGCCTGTAACTTGTAGAGATTTTCTAGTGTTCATAAAGTCCTGGCACTTCCATTTGAAGTTTATAAGAAAAGCTTAGATTGAACGGTTTGGAGCTAAGATCAACATTTGCAAGGTTTGTAACATGTAACAACCAATTGGGCATTGAGGCGCCGAAATCGTTACAGTAGATTACAAGATGAAGCATGCAGCCTCAACTCTTGATGAAAATCTTATTGCATATTTGGAACCATTCATCTGCTACAATACTAGGAGAGACCAAGAGCCAGTGTTGGTTTTCAACATATAACCCGAAAGGAATCTAAGAATGGAAAAGGTAACCAATCCAAACCAGAAAGACTTAGATGAGTCGGGCTGGATGGATTACTACATAAGGGGGACTTGCCCTGAAAAAATGCATTGGAGAGTTTGAAGTACCTCAACTTCTTGAATGACCAAGGAAGCATGGGAGGATATGCATTCCTTGGAAATAATTTGTGCTCAATTTTGAAGAATTCAAATATTTCAGCTGAAGCTCAGATGGATTAATCTATCTCACCACCAAGCATAATCTCCTATAAGCTCCAAAAGTATCATATAAATCATACTGAAATTGAGGTGGACAACACTCTGTAACAATCTTTACCGACCCAAGAAGAGAGCCAACTAGTGTTCTCTTTGACACGTTTGTACTACTATTACCACTACTACTAATCTGCAACGATCTTAACCAACCCAAGAACCAAGATACTACCTGTGAACATCCCAAAAGAACAAAAACTAATCACTCTGGAGTTCAAAAGAACAAAAATTAAATTCTCTCTCTCTCTCGACTAACTTTTTATTTTTTTATTGGAAAGAAAAAATTCATTCATCGAGTAAGATAAAACATAGAGTTAGAGTTGTTAGTAAAGGACTGATTGTTCATACTACGCATGAGTAGAACCAATTCGTTTTTAGGCCTGAGACAAAAATGTTGTATAGACAAATAGTTATGGACATCTAAAAAATGTATATAGGGCTCAAAGGCTACGATTTGGTGCTACCACCAGAAAATAACATTTCTATCCTAGTTCACCCAACTAACTTGCTAATCAACACTAAGTTTATGGTCCCCTAGTCCTCTGATCGGGTATCAAACTCATTAAGGATTTACTTAGTTTTATGAATAGCTTATTTACTGACTAACCTGCTCTGATTTTGGTTATGGGGACCTTACTCAACCTTGGCCAAAACATTGCTTGTTTGGTTTAAGGGTATAGAGATCTGAGCAGAGTCTTTGGGCTTATCTTGTGTCTCCATATACATTGTAATTCAAGAATTAGAGCCTTCTGATTACTTGTGTTTCCATTAAGGCTACCAACTTGCATTGCATTTTTTACCTTTAATCAAAATTGGAAACAGGGAAAGAATGGCCACTAAATAATATCAACGTCAATTTGTATTCAAATGGATACTTACTAATTTTAAGCGCTTCACTTGACTTGTTATTGTAGTGACTCTTAAACACCACTCATCACAAAACCAGTGGAATAAATATTGTAAATGTCTGACAGATCAGCAGAGCTCATAGTCCATACATGACCTAGTAATGCAAGTGGAAGAATGCCATTTATCTCCTCACTTCGCTCTTCTACAACAAAAGCTTCCCTCAATTTACCTTTCTTCCAAAGACTCTTCACAAGTAATGCTTTTGTGGTAGCATCATGGATCAGATTCAAGTTCCTCATGTCTTCAAAAACTTTCAAAGCAAGAGCTGCTCTCTCACTCTTACAGTAAGCATGAATTAGTATCTGAAATATGTAGGCATCTGGGTTTACACGCCTTTGCCTAACCATTCCAAACAGCCTCTGTACCATTCTCAAATCTCCTTCAAGGGCCAAGTATTGCATCAACCCACAATATATTAAGATATCAGGTTCAATCCCTGATAATATCATCTCTTCAAGTAAGTCAATAGCACTCAAACCTCTCCCACGATTGACCAATGTCCGCAGAAGTGATGAATACAAAAGCATTAGATTCAATTTTGACACGGTACTGCATACAAGTTCAACATTTCGGAAGACCTTCAAAGCAACATCAGCTTTTTTAGAAATCCCATAGAAGTCAACAACTAATATCACAGTGCTGACTGATAACTGAATCCACTCTCTTCTCATAAGAATAAGTTGGTCGACTAATTCGACATGTCCATGGCGTGCCAAAATGACAATCATCCTTGAGATTGTATAGAGATCATGAGTAAATCCTCTAGGCTGGCATGCAACTCAACAGAAGAACTTCCATGCCATCTCTGCTCTCTTGAAACTCCTAAGCATCTTACAGACCAACCAAGTTGTCCATACAAATTTTGCATCTGTCAATGTTGAAACCTCTGTATCACTCCAATCACTCAATGTGCTTGCTAGGGAGCTCGGATCCATCTAAAGTTTCAATTGAATTGCATCAACATCAGCATCTCCATTATCATCTTCACTATCCAACTCCTCATCATTGTCATTGCAATCTGTGACAAACCCGACATTACCAATTCTCTCATCTGACGCTAATTCCCTGAGGAACTGCTATGTTTCATCAACATAGCTAGCCTCTTGCATCCATTATAGTGACAACTGCATAGCTCGACCAAGTGATGACAACTGTGTATGTTCTTGAATTAGGGTTTGCACCTTAGCTAATCATCTCGTGGAACATCTGAACATCTTTTGAATTTTTACCCTTCTTTGCAAAGAGACTCATGAGGATGTTGTAAGACTTAGTACAAGGATGTCTCTTTCCATCAGAGAGCACAAGTCTCAACTCATTCCAGGCTCAGACTGCCGAATCAAAGTCAACAACAGCTACATACCACCTTAATTGGTCCATATAGCTGACCTGTGTGACATTCATGAACTCTCCAGCATTAATGGCATCAATAAGGGTTTAGAGCTCAGCAATTCCCTGAGACTTGGATAAGATTTTAGCTATAGTATGAAGAGTAGTTTGGGTATGTGAAAAATTTGGGAGGGAAAGGGCTGAGTTGGGTGAAGGAGCACAACGGAAGGAATGAATGATAAAAAATGAATCAACTACAGGATCATTGAGAAGGGAAATAATGGAGTGAGGTGATTTGGATTGAAGTGCAAGTTTGATTGAATCAATGAGTCTAGCTCGGTGAAGGTAGAGGGAGACATGGTTGGCGACTAGGATAGAGGAAAAGTTGTGAGTTTTCTTAGTTAGGAAGTTTGTTGAGTTCACCATATAGTGGAAGAAGCGATTGAGAAGCATCTGCACATAATTGCTTGCTTTGGTCTGAAATACTAATCAGTTGTAATTATATTTAAAACAATTCATACTCGTCTGCTTGAACATGCACATTGTGAGCCAGAAAGGAAGTAACAACCAAGAAAACACAGAGAGAGAGAGAGAGAGAGAGAGAGAGAGAGAGAGAGTTGCCTAGATGTAGCCATGTGACGGGCACAACCTACAGGAAGTTTTCCCTCTATATATAGTAATAGCTAGAGAGGGAACAAGCAGGAAAATAGATAAATTGCTCTTGATAGATCGGCATAGAACTTGAATGTTGTTGCTCTCGAAGCCCGTGAGGCGGTGAAGAAAATGCCCCTTCTAGAAGGATTTTTGTTGTCTTTTAATCTCTGATGTGCTCGCAAGGATGAAGAAAAATCAGGCAAGGTCGATTGGATAGGCAACAACTCAATGAATCGTGTATACCGTCACCGTTTTCAATATTTTCGTAATGGGCAAGAGAACGCACTCTCCAAGCGTAGGTGAACTCCAGAGTCCAGAGGAGTGCGACTCTGTGATTGTGGTACATGCCGTACTTATTAAATGTTTTTGTTGAAATAAACATTGGATGATCAAAAAATGTATATAACACTCAAAGGCCACGATTTGGTGCTACCATCAGAAAATAACATTTCTATCCCAATTCACTCAACTAACTTGCTGTCAACACTAAGTTTATGGTTCCCTAGTCCTCTGATCGGGTATCAAACTCATTAAGGATTTACTTAGCTTTATGAATGGTAGCTTATATACTGAATGACCTGCTTTGGTATTGGTTTTGGGGACCTTACTCAACCTTGGCCTAACCTACACAACCACACCCAAGAATGGAACAATTGACCAGGCTAGAACAATGCTTGTTTGGTTTGAGGGTACAGAGATTTGAGCAGAGTCTTTGGGCTTATCTTGTGTCTCCATATACATTGTAATCCATGAATCAGAGTCTTCTGATTACTTGTGTTTCCATTCAGGCTACTAACTTGCATTGCATTTTTTACTTTTTATTTTTTATTTTCTTTTAACAATCAAAATTGAAAAGAGGGAAAGAGTGGTCACCAAATAATACCAACATCAATTTGTATTGAAATGGACTTTTAAGTGCTTCAGTAATAACTCTTAAACACCACTCATCACAAAACCAGTAGAATAAATATTGTAAACTTCTGACAGATCAGCAGAGCTCATAGTCCATACATGACCTGGTAATCCAAGTGGAATAACGCCATTTATCTCCTCACTTTGCTCTTCTACAGCAGAAGCTTTCCTTAGTTTACCTTCATTCCAAAGACTCTTCCTAAGTAATGCTTTTGTGACAACATCAGCGATCAAATTCAAGTTCCTCATGTCTTCAAAAATTCTCAAAGCAAGAGTTGCTCTCTCCCTCTTACAGTAAGCACGAATTAGTATCTGAAACATTAGGGCATCCGGGTTTACACTGCTTTGCCTAACCATTCCAAACAGCCTCTGTAGCATTCTCAAATCTCCTTCAAGGGAAAAATATTGCATCAACCCACAATATGTTTGGACATCAGGTACAATCACTGATATTATAATATCTTTAAGTCAATAACATCCAAACCTGTTCTACAATTGACCAATGTCTACAGAAGCGATGATTACAAAAGCATTAGATTAAATTTTGACATAGTACTACATACAAATTCAACATCACAGAATACCTTCAAAGCAACACCAACTTTTTTAGAGATACCATAGAAGTCAATAATTAATCTCAAAGTCTGATAACCAAATCCCTTCTCTTCTCATCTTAAGAATAAGTTGATCGACTAATTCAACATGTCCATGACGTGCCATAATGAAAATCATCCTTGTGACTGTATAGATATCATGAGTAAATCCTTGCCATGCAACCCAATAGAAGAACTATCATGCCATCTTTGCTCTCTTGAAACTCTTAAGCATCTTACAGACCAATTGAGTTGTCCAAAAAAATTTTGCATTCGTCAATGTTGAAACCTCTGTATCACTCCAATCACTCAATGCGCTTACCGGGGAGCTCGGATCCAGCCAAGGTTTCAATTGAACTGCATCACCATCCATAACTCCATTATCATCATCATTATCCACCTCCTCCTCATTGTCAGTGCCATCTATGACAAACCCGACGTTACCGATTCTCTCATCTGGCACTAATTTCCTAAGGAATTACTCTGCTTCATCAACATAACTGACCTCTTGCGTACATTTTAGTGACAACTGCATAGCTTGACAGGAAAAATCCCATCACTCTACATGTCCTTGATCAATGTCTTAACCTCATCAATCTCTTTGTATCAATGAAACCTTTGGCCAAAACATGATACTGCCTCAACGTGTGTCTGATTCTCATCAAGGGTAATCTCTTAAAAACCTTAATTGCTGAGTCCAACCTTCCAGAACTCACAAGGTGCTCGATGACAACCGTGTACGTCTTCGAATTAGGGTTTGCACCTTCACTATCTGGTGGAACATCTGAACAACTTCTGAATTTTTCCCTTCTTTGCAAAGAGACTCATGAGGATATTGTAAGACTCTATACAAAGATGCCTCTTTCCATCAAGAAGCACAAGTCTCAACTCATTCCAAGCTTGGATTGCCGAATCAAGGTAAGAAACTATTGCATTCCACCTTAATTGGTCCATATAGCTGACCCGTGCAACATTCGTGAGCTCTCCAGCATTAATGGCATCAATAAGGGTTTGAAGTTCAGCACTTCAAGGTCATACCTGATACAAGGCCTAAGGTATGCTTGTCTTTCCTCACCATTTCTCCCAAAGTCATTTTAGGTCTGCCTTTGACTCTTTAGCTTTTGCAATCTGAATCAAATCACTCCTCTATGATGGAGCATCTATAGTCCTCCATTGAACATGGTTGTGCCACCTCAAACGAATTTCTCATAGCTAATCATGTATGGGTGCAACTCCCAAATCAGCTCTAATATGATCCTTCCTAGTTTTTCCACACATCCAAGCCATGCATGTCTTTTCTTATCTTTCCAATGTTCTTTGTTTGCTTGATTCAGTATTTTCTTTGATCATTTCTTTGTGCTTATGTGTGCTTGCATTTTTCTGTAAACCATATCCCTTTAGTGATGATTTAGATTTTAGAATACTAAAGCTGTTTAGTGGAGCCAATGCCTAATAATACCTACTATGGAAAAAGAAATTTGCCTATTCGCGTGGCTCCTGTGCCCAAACATAAAAGGAGCGTGCGAAATTGCCGTCCTGCCTCCAGTGAAATGAAAAAAATTCTATCCATGTTGATACCCTTGCACACACTCTTCTTGGTCTCCACTTTGGTGCAGAGGCAACACGATTGGTTAACGATCTCTTTTCCTAAATAGTATATCCAATTTCTCAGGCATCATTTACATAGTAAATCATAATGGCCTATGGCCCAAGCTATTGTGTAAAAATTTTGTTTGTAAACTCTCAAGTGATCTAAAAGAACCTATTAGTCCCCCCCCCCTTTTTGTCTTTTTTTCTTTTTCTTGCAAAGACTCACATCAGTAGAATGGCAACACAATGATCTGCATGAGCTTCAACTACTTTTTCAACCTTCTGACTGTTCTTAATTCTGTATTTCCCCACTATGGATGATGCTCATTATTCCTTTCTTTAGCATATGCTCTTAATTCATGCATGATTTTTATGAAGTGTTTGGGAGATAATCTGAAAACTGAAAGTAGTTACCTGTATACCATATAATTCTAAATATATCTTCACAAAGGCATCAAATGTTATTAATTTTGTTGCTTTGCTGTGCGGATAATTCATGTCTTGTTAAAAAAACCTACTAAGAACTTGGCATTTGATTGCACTAGCTTACTCAACATATTCTTCCTTGAATTTTTTAGGCAACAGCTGTTTACGAAGTCTCATCCAAAAGTGCTGTGCCTGTCATAGCGGATAGGGGTTTAAATGATCAAGGGGCTTCTTGGGATAGAGATGGATATGATGTTCTGGGCAATGGATGGATAAGGTGCTAGTTGACAAATGGTGTAATGGCTGGACATAGTCCTATTCAAGTCTATACACAGGCCTATTGGAGGCATATAATGTGACCCTTAAGGAAGCCTATGGCTGGGCCCAAAGGCTGTAACTTTGCTGATTTACAGCATTACCGTGTGTTTCCTCTCATGTCTGCATTCTTGCATTAAATGGTCACTGATTGTAGCTTGTCCGAGCTTACTCTCTGTCAATGGCTTCCTTAAGGAATCTTGGAAACTGAATCTATTAACTTATTTGGACCAGTCTGTTGCTACATTACCTTCCAAGTCCTTCAAGGGATTGGTTTATGAATCTGCTAGCAAAACTTACACCACCAGTTGCCTCAGTGCTGTCACATTCACATTTTTAATAGTGTACAACTGGATCCTATATTGTGCATATGCACATATATATTCCACCTTCTTTGCTAGGTGTTGTATGTACCTGCCCTCTTATTTTGTAACTATGACATTATTTCTTTTGACATTATGTTATTAGGGTGGTTGTCGAATTAAGAAGTACAGAGGTATGGGTTCCCTTGAAGCCATGACAATGGGAGAAGTGATGCCCGGTACCTGGGCGATAAATATAAGCTAAAGGTGGCTCAGGGAGTTGTAGGAGCTGTAGCAGATAAAGGTTCTGTAGTGAAGTTTATTCCTTACACAATGCACGCTGTCAAGCAAGGATTCCAGGATCTTGGGGCATCGTCTGTGCAGTCTGCTCACAACCTTCTAAAAACTAGGGTGTTGAGGCAGGAGGTACGGTTGAGCGTTTTTGTACATTTTACAGAGGTTACAATTTAAGAGCATAATGTATTCTCTTACTGCTCAATGTTCTTTTAGATCTGCATGGTATTCCAATGAAACATTTTCTTCATGCAGGAACAAAGTGGATGTTTTCTGTCTCTACTAAGTCATAATATAAGGAGCCATTTTTTTGTTGGCCACAGAATGCAGCCAACACTAAATGCTTTAACTTTGTTTTGAATTTGGTGCCTCTTTTGTGCCCCTGCAAAAGGATTGAATATAGTGTTAGGAAGAATATTTTCAAGCCTATTTTGTGGTTATTGGTCCCATCCAACTCCTGTGAGAGGGCTTTAATTTTGTGGAGGAATTGTGCACTGCACTTCGTGTAATTGTTGCTGGCAGATTTACAAACCTGCGGGTAATGAGGCCAAATTAGTAGAATGAGGCTAGGATAGTACCTTTTTTTTTGTTTTGGGGGGGGGGGTTGGTGGTGGTAAATGCTACTAGTATCAGCTGCTAGGGTTTTCACTGTCAAGGAACTCAAATATGCAATTGAATCCAAGTTTGGTTTCATGGTGAGTAACAGAGCTAGAATCAAGGCCAAAGAATCAGTAGTTTGAGAATTCAAAAAGCTAGGATGAAACAAAAAATGTATAATTGGATAATTTGGATTGGTTTTTGTGTTTCCTTTGCCTTTTTTTTTTTTTTCAATGAATGATTGCATAATTCATAAAGCTTAGCAAGTTCTAGAAATTTTTATTTTTTTATTTGTTTTGCAGGGTAGTATATCAATATAGTTTAACTGTAACCTTTTCTGTGTTTTGCAGGGGAGGACAGGAGCAGCACAAGCTAAAGGTGGGTTCATGATTTGGCTTTCTACGAAAAGAAAGCTTTCTGAGATCTGAAAGCTGTCAAATTCATGCCTGCTTATTTTGGATAATCATCCTCTTAAATCAGACACTCTCTACATTCAGAATGACAAGTACCAGATGTATTCTAATCTCATAGTGATCCACAAAGCTTATCTGCATTAATGAGTTAAGAGTTTGTATTTGGGCTAAGAATTTACTTCCAGGTCAACATGTATGCAAAATTATGCCCTTGATGACTTGAATTTTCTGCCAATGATTGAAATATTTGGCCAAAGCATTTATTGCATAGAATTCATCTCTAAGAATTTGAAAATTCTTAAGCTTGCTTGGTGCAAATTTTTTCGACGTTTGACCTGACAACATGCAGTTTATTGTTGCAGAGATCCAAGGCAGAGATATTAAATAACTTTCAAAACCATTCTGGTATGGTATCTGATATATACTGATCCAACCAGTTGAGACCACAAGGAGGAACCCATTCTTGTCTCACACAAAACCAATGGCTTATTTTAAGATGATGAAGATATCAATACTGATAGCTCTTTCAAAATTTTGAGCTTCGTATAATGATGTTCTGGAATAGCTCCCTCCCAAGAATTCCTAGAGAGATCCAAAGAGACCAACTCTGAAAATTTTCAGGAATAGACCCACTTATTTGATTCCCAGAGTGTTTATTCTTTTAAAAACAAGAAGCATACAATCGATTCAGGTAGATGCCCACTTAGTTTATTCAAACCTGGTAGTAGTATCTTCAGACAAACTGTCTACAAGTGCACCCACCTCACCAATTTTATATGTTGTTGATGATAGATCTTTAGTCTCTATAAGTTGTAGAGATTTTCTAGAGTTCTTGGAATCCTGGCACTTCCATTTGAAGATTATAAGACAAGTTTAGGTTGAACAGTTTGAAGCTAAGATCAACATTTGCAAGGGTAGTAATATGTAACAACCAATTGGGCAGTGAGGCGCTGAAATGGTTACAGCAGAGATCAAGATTACAAGCATGCAGCCTCAACTCTTGATGAAAAGAAATCTTATTGCAGATTTGGAACCATTCATCTGCTACAATACCAGGAGAGATCAAGAGCCAGTGTCAGTTGTCAACATACAACCCGAAAGGAATCTAGGAATGGAAAGGGTAACGATTCCAAACGAGAAAGACTTAGATGATTCAGGCTGGATGGATTCCTACATAAAGGAGGACTTGCCTTGAAAAAATATATTGGAGAGTTTGAGGTACCCCAACTTCTTGACTGAACCAAGGAAGCATGGGAGGATCTGCATTCCTCGGAAATAATTTGTGCTCATTTCAAGTAATTCAAATATTTCAAGTAAAACTATGATGGATTTATCTATCTCACCTCTCAAGCATAATCTCCTATGAGCTCCAAAAGTATCAAATAAATCATACTGAAATTGAGGTGGACAACACTCTGTAACAATCTTTACCGACCCAAGAAGAGGGCCAGCTAGTGTTCTCTTTAACACCTTTGTACTACTATTACTACTACTACTAACCTGCAACAATCTTTACCAACCCAAGAACCATCAAGGTAGGGCAACTAATTCGTCTTTACCAAATAAGGGATATGGCTTGCCTTCTACTAAAATGGAATCCCCGCTGCTTGGATTTTACACCTTTTTACTACATATGAGCATCCCAAAAGAACAAAAACTAATCACTATGGAGCTCAAAAGAACAAAAATTAATCATCCTCTTTCTCTCTCTCTCTCTCAACTAACTTTTTTTTTATTGGAAAGAAAAAATTCATTCATTGAGTAAGATAACTTAAAACATCAATGTCAGAGTAGAGTTGTTAATAAAGGACTGATTGTTCATATTACACATGAGTAGAACCAATTAGTTTCTAGGCCTGAGACAAAAACACGGTATAAACAAATAGTTGTGGACATCCAAAAAAGGTGTATAGTGCTCCAAGGCCACGATTTGGTGCGATCATCAGCCCAGGTCACCCAACTAACTTGCTAATCAACACTGAGTTTGTGGTCCCCTAGTCCTTATCGGCTATCAAACTGATTAAGCATTTACTTATTTTATGGATGGTAACTTAAATACTGACTGACCTGGTTTGGTATTGGTTTGGGGACCTTCCTCAACCTTCGCCTAACCTACACAACCGCACCTATGAATGGAACAATTGACCAGGCCAGAACAGTGCTTGTTTGGTTTGAGGGTACAGAGATTTGAGCAGAGTCTTTGGGCTTATCCTGTGTCTCCATATACATTGTAATTCAAAAATCAGAGCCTTCTGATTACTTGAGTTACCATTAAAGCTGCCAACTTGCAGTGCATATTTTATATTCTTTTAACAATCAAAGTCTTTCCCCTGATTCAAAGTCTCCAATTCTCTACATTATGAGTGGTTTCAAGTCTTCCAATTTCAAGTATTTCAATTGGCAAAACTGACTTGTATACCTTCTTTCATCCATTTATAAAGGTCCTTCTGCAATGTATTTCCATTCGTTCTTAGTCAAGTTAGTGCTCTACTAGTGGTGTAATGCATGGCAGGTGAGTTTGACAGATAAAGAAGAGTATAGGCTAGAAAAGGAAATTTAGATTTAGATTTAGATATTGTAGGCAATGGTGTACTAGATATGTCAGCAATCGTTTGATAACTAGGGTGAAGTGGTGAACAGACTAGTCTGCTTCCATAGGGTTTTCAGTGAGACTACAAGATTCATTAGAGAGCTGCCATGTAATTCTTGGCATTGGATTTTGAAATCCACCCATGATGAGAAGGGCAAGGTGACAAATTTTCTACATTAGAGTATAGGACATGGAATGAAGAAACATTTTTTCTCTCTGATAGGTCAAAGATGATTTATTTTATAAAGAAAAGGCCTGCCATGCTACAAGGTCCTCTACAAAAGCAAGGCCAAAGCAAGACAAGTAACTTCCAGTTCCTTTAATTTCAGCAACTCAGGCTCATAAAAGCTTTAAAAACAAAGGCCCCCTAAATGCCAAGAAGAAAAGTGAGTCAATTTATCACTCAGAGGCATTATTAAATAAAAGCTAGTTAGCTCCTGTAAAGGATAATGTTTCATATGGCCAGCACTCAGACATAATTATTTGATACTGTGTTAATAAACCACTATGACACTACATTCTAGCCTTATTACATTCATCATCAAAAACCATCAGATTGAGTTCACTTCACACAATAACGCTCAGGGGGTAATTCTCAGGGTTAGGGAGATAGGAATTGAGACCTGCCAATCATCTTGGGCAAGGCATGAACAGCGTTGGCCCCTTTTTTGGATGCAGACCAGGATCTCAAGCAAGCAGTGATGAGAGAGACAGGGGGAGCAACTATTGCCAGTCATATGCTCTTTTCTTAAGTGTGGTGTCTTCAATACAACCTTCCCTAAAAGTAGAGGTAGGAGATCCAGTTAACGAATAGGCTACCCTACTGATTATCCGATACTAATTCTCCTCTAGTAGCTAGCTTGCTTTGAACCCTCAGCTCTTAGTTCCATCCATACACAAGCATACTCTTCTCTCTAACAACAACAAGTAGTAACCTACCTGTTCTCTAACAAGTAAGCCAACTACCTTATTGTAGAAACGCAACCCTAAAACGATGCAGAAGATAATGGAAAAAAAAAACAAACAATGCACACGGATTTTACGAGGTTCGGCAAGGTTGCCTACGTCCCCGGTGAGATGAGATCCTGCTTCACTGTCAATGGAGAATAGGGTTACAGCGCTCGTCCTCACACCTCTCAGTATTGCTTGCATTACAAAGAAAGAAACCCTTGCTACAAATATATAGCGAAAAACCCTAATCCGAAAAATACACAATTGCCCTCAAATAAAAAATTCGAGCGGAATACAAAACATCATACACCAACACTTATCTCATTAGCAAATCCATTGTAATGGTCTGGGTTCAGCCACTTTTCACCTTTAATTTTCTTTCACAATATTGGGCATGGTGGAACAAGTCTCTTTAGTTTCTTCTATACTAATTATTTCTCTCTTCGTGAAAAGAATGGTATCAAAGAAATAAAATAATAGAAACAGAAGATTGAATTATAAACCTTAATTTTAGATAATATAACAAAGCTTATGAAGAGGCAAAAGAACACAAACAGACACTTATGCACCACCCCACACAAACACATCTCTAGACTCATCCCCGATCCTAAACACGTGTGCGTGCCCATGCAAACAAGTGCGGTTGCACATACACAAAGCAAAACTGGAAACAGGGAAATAATGGCCCCTAAATAATATCAACATTAATTTGAATTGAAATGAAACTTACCACTTTTAAGTGCTCGACTTGACTAGTCATTGTAATAACTTTTAAACACCACTCATCACGAAACCACTGGAATAAATATTGTAAACTTCTATCAGATCAGCAGAATTCATAGTCCATACATGACCTGGTAATGCAAGTGGAAGAAAGCCATTTATCTCCTCACTTCGCTCTTCTACAACAGAAGCCTCCCTCAGTTTACCTTCCTTCCAAAGACTCTTCACCAGTAATGCTTTTGTGGCAGCATCAGGGATCAAATTCAAGTTCCTCATGTCTTCAAAAATTCTCAACGCAAGAGCTGCTCTCTCACTCTTACAGTAAGCACGGATAAGTATTTGAAACATGTAGGCATCCGGGTTTACACTACTCTGCCTAACCATTCCAAACAGCCTTTGTACCATTCTCAAATCTCCTTCAAGGGCAAAGTATTGCATCAACCCACAATATGTCTGGATATCAGGTAGAATCCCTGATAATATCATCTCTTCAAGTAAGTCAATTGCTTCCAAACCTCTCCTACATTTGACCAATGTCCGCAGAAGTGATGAATACAAAAGCATTAGATTCAATTTTGATAAGGTATTGCTGACAAGTTCAACATCACGAAAGACCTTCAAAGCAGCATCAGCTTTTTTAGAAATACCATAGAAGTCAATAATTAATCTCACGGTGCTGACTGATAACCGAATCCCCTCTCTTCTCATCTTAAGAATAAGTTGGTCGACTAATTCAACATGTCCATGGCGTGCCAAAATGACAATCATCCTTGAGACTGTATAGATATCATGAGTAAATCCTCCAGGCTGGCATGCAACCCAACAGAAGAACTTCCATGCAGTCTCTGCTCTCTTGAAACTCCTAAGCATCTTACAGACCAATCGACTTGTCCATACAAATTTTGCATCTGTCAATGTTGAAACCTCTGTATCACTCCAATCATTCAATGCGCTTGCCAGGGAGCTCGGATCCAGCCAAGGTTTCAATTGAATTGCATCACCATCAGCAACTCCATTATCATCTTCACTATCCACCTCCTCCTCATTGTCACTGCCATCTATAACAAACCCGACATTACCAATTCTCTCATCTGGCGCTAATTCCTTGAGGAATTGCTCCGTTTCGTCAACATAACCGGCCTCTTGCATACATTTTAGTGACAACTGCATAGCTTGACCAGGCAAAATTCCATCATCCTGCATATCCTTGATCAATGTCTTAACCTCATCAAATCTCTCCATATCAGTGAAACCTTTGGCCAAAACAGAATACTGCCTCAACGTGCGCTTGATTCTCATCAAGGGTAATCTCTTAAAAACCTCGATTGCTGAGTTTAACATCCCAAAACTCACAAGGTGCTCGATGACAACTGTGTATGTCCTTGAATTAGGGTTTGCACCTTCGCTAATCATCTGGTGGAACATCTGAACAGCTTCTGAATTTTTACCCTTCTTTGCAAAAAGACTCATGAGGATGTTGTAAGACTCAGTACAAGGATGCCTCTTTCCATTAGGGAGCACAAGTCTCAACTCATTCCAAGCTCGGACTGCCGAATCAAGGTCAGCAGCGGCTGCATACCACCTTAATTGGTCCATATAGCTGACCCATGCGACATTCGTGAACTCTCCAGCATTAATGGCATCAATAAGGGTTTGGAGTTCAATAATTCTCTGAGACTTGGATAAGATTTTAGCAATAGCATGAAGAGTAGTTTGGGTATGTGAAAATTTTGGGAGGGTTTTCAGGGTTTCAACGAGGGAAAGGGCTGAGTCGGTTGAGGGAGCACAACGGAGGGCATGAGTGATAACAAATGAATCAACTGCAGGATCATCGAGAAGGGAAATAATGGAGTGAGGTGATTTAGATCGAAGTGCAAGTCTGATTGAATCAATGAGTCTTGCTCGGTGAAGGTAGAGGGAGACACGGTTGGTGACTGCGATAGAGGAAAAGTTGTGAGTTTTCTTGGTTAAGAAGTTGGTTGAGTTCACCATGTAGTGGAAGAAGCGATTGAGAAGCATCTCCACACAATCTACTGCCTTGAACTGAATCACTAATAAGTTGAAATTAAATTTTCAGAATTCAACATGTTTATGACAATTCATCCCCGACTGCTTGAATATGCACATTGTGAGAAAGAAAGCAAGTAACAACCAAGCAAAGAGAGAGAGAGAGAGAGAGAGAGAGAGTTGCCTGAATGTAGCCATGTTCCGGCGCTGCATAGATTCATCAGGCAGGGTCGATTGCAGGGGCAGCAACTCAGAGAAATAAGAAGGAATTGTGAATGACGGTCACCATTTTCAGTATTTTCGTAATGGGCAAGAGAGTGTTCTCTACTGGCAGCTGGCGCGGGTGAACTCCAGAGTCCAGAGGCGTGCGACTCTGCGACTCTGCGACTGTAGTACACGCTTTACTTACAAGTGTCTTCGTTGAAATAAACATCGGATGGGTAGTTTTGTAAAAAGTGAAATCCAATTCTGATTCATGTAATTTTACGAATAATAAATGGGAGAAACAACTGTTATTCTCTCCCTTCTTTGCTCTCTCTCGCTGACCGCAGCTAGAGTTTCAATCCCGGCGAAATCCTTGGTAATCTTCGATTAATCTCTTTCTCTCTCTCTCTCTCTCTCTCTCTCTCAGTCGACTCTTTCATTTTGGATTTCTGTGTTTTCTCGAGCATCAGCCTCTGGGTTTAGGGCTTTGTTGATCTTTGCAAGGTATGACTCTCTCTCTCTCTCTCTCTGCATTGCTATGTGAATGGCGTGGGATAACTGGGCTATGTGAAGCTTGTTTTTGAATATGTTTACCTGCAATGTATTGAATCAGAGAAGATAGCTCTGACTTTGTAGTGAACGTCTCCGAGTTAGTGAGAACAGTGAGGCCTTGGCTTTTTTTTTTTTACTAGACATCCGTAATTATTATTATTATTTTTAGTACGGAAATGAAATGGATTTGATAATGTTCTCAGAGTTTTCTTTTCCTCTTTGATGAATTGGAAATGGCTATGGATTAAACAGTGAGGTCTTGGCGTGATTTGTTTAGTTTATTCTGTTTTTTCCCTAATCATTATGCTTGCCCTAATGAAAAAAGGAGATTGGTTGGCTTGTTTGGTGAAAAGGTCTGAGCTCTGAGAGATCTCCCTGGTATTTCTTTTTGGATTCTCTATTTCATTGAAATAGAAAACAATATTCTTTGAGAGAGCTTAACACTGTTTTTTTAATGTAATGCTATGGTGAAATGGGCAGTGCTTTCTTTGTCAGTTTTGGCTTCTTTATACTTTTTAATCAAGACATATTGTTTACTAAAAAAATTAAGATAGTAAACCCCTCTCCAACATCACTTTGAACTAATAAGCCTCATTCAAGCAATCAAGATCTCTCCCTTAAAGATCACCCCTGGCCTGATGATTGTGTCGTTGTGCCTGGGCTGTGAGGGCTCTCAGCCACATGGAAGTTCAAAGTGCTCATCAGCACCTGACCTGGAGAAGAAAGGAAATGACTGGTGCATTCATTCACTATGAATCTTTCTATCATGAGTCTTTAGCATAGGGCTTTTTGGTTGCTCGTTTAAGTGGGAGTCAACTTCAAATGCGTGGATTAGTGCTGCCAACCGATAGGTTTTACCTGATTCTCTCGTTATCTGTTTCTTACTGTGCTAATGAGCAAGTTGCTAGTCGAGCCAATTCCCATCTGTCAACATTGGTAACAACCCGATATTCTGAATGTTCAGTAATACGTCATTTTTCCTACAAAATGACCTTTGCAGATGTTGATTCACGTGGATCCATATCTATGCTAGCCAAGCTTTCTATTGCAATGGACCCCAAAGCAATCTCTCAGGTTAGTGGGACAGATTTTGGCTCGGCTTCACGCCCAATTGGCAGAGGAGGGCCCACCCTAGAAAGGCCATTCTTGGAAGGCTTCATTAAGAAAACCATCCTTCCTACAACTGCCCCTTCCTCCGGAAGAAGGGGCACTTGCTGTGCATCAAGCCGGGGACCTTACCCTAAAGCAGTTCCTCTCCTTCTGGGACGATAAGAACGTCCACATGGCTCTATACTCTACTCTGTTTTTGATCTGGAAATCATTCTTTGCTTTTTTTTCCACTTGATTGTTTCAGGTTCTTCCCCAGAAAGACTGTTGTTGCAGGTGGTCATAGAGCAGCTGACGCACTCATGGATTTGATTCCTGGGTAATATTGGCTCCTACTAAAATAAGGGGGAGGTGGTGATGTTTTCAGAAACCATGAAGGCAAGGTTATGTCGAGAGGCATCAAAACCTACACTTCCTATGGACTTGAAAGAGTTGACGGTTATGTGGTGAGACGATTATGCACCAACCCAATAATTTTTGACACTGACAAACATTCCACTCCTTGAAGCCTGACTTGAGTGGCTTTCCTTTTCTACGAAGTCGTCACTTTTCCAAGATATAACATAAGCTTTCTTTTGATATGAAAAGGGACGCAATTTTTTGGTCGAAGTGACACTAGTCACATTGTTGCAAGGTGGTTTACACTAGGTAAACAACCCCAATTGATGATCAAACTCCAACCTCAATCTCAGAATATGGTTTCTGACTTAGGATGCAAAATAGCAGCGCAAATTGTAAATATCAGTTGAATTAAAAGAACTCAGAGAACTCACACAATAAGAACCTAATAGTTCAGAAAATCTGGTCGAGTGTAGCTTAGGTATAGTCCAAAAGATCTTCCAAAGTTGGCCCACACAGTAGGAAGTTTCCTAGGTAGGTTAGGGTTTTTTGGCCAGACAAGAGAAACCCTAAAGCTGGAAGGAGGGGCCTCAGATGGCTCTGAGATTCTGGTCGAGTGTCCCTTTTGCAGGGGAGAACTGATCCTAAGTGGGGCTTGACGAGTGGAGGATAGGCCTGTCAGATCTGGACTTCGATCCAAGTTTCCAAAACCCTGACAATGGCTGGTCATTCTGATCTTCTTGGCTGGGTTCCAATGTGGACTTCTAGATGTGCTTCTAGCCTTCAAGTAGACTTGAAGCAACTCTCAAATCACTCTCTCTCAACAGTAGGATAAAGAAAAATAGAAAAGGAATCAATGGAGGGGTTGAGAAGGGGGAAGAAGAAGGGTTAGGTTTTGGGCATCTCACCCCTCGGGTTTAGGCATCTCACCTCTCAAGTTTAGGCATCACCCTCTCAAGTTTAGCTATCTCAACCAAGTGTTAACACTCGGTTCATAACTTCAAATCTTCATTAATTCAAAATCGATTACAGCAACTCCTCTTATGTAGGAGTGAGTTCAGAAAACAAATTAGAAAGTAACCAAATTAGAAACTAACTTGAAAATAGAAACTAACCTAAACCTTCCTAAAGCCAATTAGTTGTTAACCAAGCAAATATAAAAATAGAAACTACTAACTAGCCTAATATCTACAGACAAATATATTTAACTTGGCAATCAAGACAAAGCTAAAAAGGAAACAAAATCCTAAACTACTTTGTTGGAATCGATGAGGCTGCTGGACTCCTTCTTGAAGCTTTTTCTTTCCAATTTGAGGGGACAACTGGGGGACAACTGGCTGCTTCTAGAAATTTTTTTGGTAATTTAGGTAGGTGATAGCTACTAAGATTTAGTTTCCAATTAATTTGAGTTTCCAAATTAGAGTAGGTTTTCTTTTAATGTTGGTTTTCTTTAACTATTTGAACGCTTATAATCATTTAATTAGAGACAAATTTGAAGAATGATGAATTGAGTTAATGTTTGAGAGTCTTAGGGCTGTGTGTGTGATTTTCCTCCCCCTTCTTGTGCGAATCTCCTCTTCCTCCCCTGCAACTCTGAGACCAATCTCGGGATTCTTCCCTACCCCTCACAGGCTCTCCATCAATTAGTATCAGAGCTGAAGGATCCCTTTGACTCTACTGAAACGCAACTCCCTTTCACCTCCCACAGTAGCTCTTCTGCCTCCCATGCAACTCCCTTTCACCACCGATAGTGACTCCCCAACCCCCACCCCTGACCCTTATGAGCGACACCCTCCCATCGTCCTAGGGTGTCTCCAAAAAAAAAAAAAGATCCAAGGTAAACCCCTCCTCGGGTTTTCGATTGCAGCCAAG